>NC_051182.1:16529180-16604082 GCF_013339695.2 Rhipicephalus sanguineus | reverse complement strand
AATGCTATGTCACGCTGATAACGCGCGCGCCGTTCGTGACCGGAAAGTGCCGCGACCGCGGTGATAACGCGAGGAAAGCACGCGAGGTGGATGACGATTGTTGTTGTGTGGCAGAAACACTCCCAAAATACTCGATTTTGGCTTAGAGTGTGGAAGCATTCTGATATGCCATGTTTGGTCTATCATGTTCTCCATAACCTACATTTCCATATGAAGGGAACGAGTGGTGTGTTGGTACTCTCTGCCGGTGTGCCCTTTCTGCACATCTGGTTATAGGCCTGACTGGCTGCCCAGGCGGCGCTGCGAAGGATGGATGGATGGATGCTATGAGCGTCCCCTTTATAACGCGGCGGTGACATGTCTGCCACCAGGCTCGAAGGCGAAAAAAAAGAGAAAGAAGAAAAAAAACTTCCTTGTTTCATGTTGTCCTAACGCCTTATCTACATTGATCAAATCTATGTTATTATACCAAAAAATATAAATTCACGGTCCATCTCTCTGCCTCTTAAGGCAGAATGACCTTTTTTTTTTCCCAATTATTTATTTTTGTACTTTATCTCTACTTTTCTGCCACCAATACTCTAACCGTCTCTTACTTATTTCTATCGCGGACGTGTTCAGCTTTCCATTGTTGTCCCTAAAACCCAAGGCTTCATGTAGACTCGTGCCCACACGTATACCTGGGTGAATATCGCCACATTCAATCAGTACATGTTCCATCGTTTCCTTAGTTCCCCCGCAGCATGTACATTGTTCTTCTTCGTTACTGAATCTCGCTTTATAACTACGCGTTCTAAGGCAGCCCGACCTTGCTTCAAACAGTAAAGCGCTTCCCCTTGAATTATCATAAAACCTTTCCCTCCTTATTTCGTTTTTTCCTTTTCGGTAGTTACTCAGAGCCGGCTTCTTTTCCATCGCTGTCATCCAATAAGTCCTCTCCGCCTCTCTGACCTTCCGCTTAAAGGAGTGGTGACAGAAAATTTGTGAACCTCTGTTTTTTGCTCTTACTCAATGGCTACTGACTCGATAATAGCGGCAACGAAACTCATTTGTCCCAGCGCGAGACGAATGTTTAATTATATGCTCGTATGTTACGACCGGAGGCAGTTTCGATTTCGAAGAGCACTCGGTAGCCCCGTGACGTAGATGGTCTACTTGGTAAACAAGACCGCAAGAACCAGTGACGTCACTGGCCAGCTTCTGCTATGTTGTCAGTGCTGCTGTTTCGTTTGCTGTGTTGAGCAAGTGTTGAGCGTTGCGAGTGCTTGTTTCCTCGATTGTCAAACTAAGTTGCTTATCTAGTGCGGCGATGGACGAAAGAGCCGGCAGGAGTGTAAAAATCAGTAAGAAAAGCTCGATTCACTTTGCGAATCTCGCCGGTAGCTGCGATTTCGTTCTTGTAGTCGTCGTCCAACTGAGGCGACGTTTTCCGCCAGGCTTGGAGTACGCTTTACTGACTCGTATTTATATCAGGCAACGCCGCGTTCTCAAGGCATACCAATCCCACGTACGCACGTCGGAGGGTCGAAGCGGTTATCTGTCCACTACGCAATATGATCCCGGCAGCAGAGAGCTTTAGTTCGTCTGTAGACTTCCTATCGTTTGCGGGCACCTGGTTACCGGAGCTGTTGACGGCTGCAGCAGCAGCAGCAACTGCGTACAACTGCGAAGGATGGATGGATGGATGCTATGAGCGTCCCCTTTGTAACGGGGCGGTGACATGTCTGCCACCAGGCTCGCAAAAAAAAAAAGCTTTCTTGTTTTATGTTGGCCTAATATCTTATTTACATTGATTAAATCTATGTTATTATACCAAAAAAATATGAGACATGGGTGGATGGATGCTATGAGCGTCCCCTTTATAACGGGGCGGTGACATGTCTGCCACCAGGCTCGAAGGCGAAAAAAAAAGAGAAAGAAGAAAAAAACTCCCTTGTTTCATGTTGTCCTACTGCCTTATCTACATTGATAAAATCTATGTTATTATACCAAAAAATATAAATTCACGGTCCATCTCTCTGCTTCTTAAGGCAGAATGACCTTATTTTCCCCCATTATTTATTTTTGTACTTTATCTCTACTTTTCTGCCACCAATACTCTAACCGTCTCTTACTTATTTCTATCGCGGACGTGTGCAGCTTTCCATTGTTGTCCCTAAAACCCAAGGCTTCATGTAGACTCGTGCCCACACGTATACCTGGGTGAATATCGCCACATTCAATCAGTACATGTTCCATCGTTTCCTTAGTTCCCCCGCAGCATGTACATTGTTCTTCTTCGTTACTGAATCTCGCTTTATAACTACGCGTTCTAAGGCAGCCCGACCTTGCTTCAAACAGTAAAGCGCTTCCCCTTGAATTATCATAAAACCTTTCCCTCCTTATTTCGTTTTTTCCTTTTCGGTAGTTACTCAGAGCCGGCTTCTTTCCATCGCTGTCATCCAATAAGTCCTCTCCGCCTCTCTGACCTTCCGCTTAATGCTCCTTGTTGCCATATCGCCCGCACTGCCAGCCGTATATTTACTGGTGAGCCTCCTAGTTCTTTTTCTCCACTGCGTGTCAACGCTTTTTCTATACAAATACCTGAAAACCTTCTCTGCCCATCTACTCTCCTTCATTTTCCTCAGCCTCTCTTCGAATCTCATTTTGCTCTGCGCTTCCCTCACTTCAAAGCCTGTCCATCCCATATCACCCTTTACCGCCTCATTTGTCGTCTTCCCGTGAGCGCCCAACGCGAGGCGGCCCACCGTCCTTTGATTTACATCCATTCCTGATTGCACCTCTGACTTCATGCACACCACTGCGTTCCCAAATGTAAGCCCCGGAACCATCACACCCTTCCACAGCCCTCGAAGCACCTCGTACCTATTGTATCCCCATAAAGCTCTGTGCTTCATAATTGCAGCATTCCTCTTTCCCTTTGCTACCGATGCTTTCTCTTGTACCTCCATATATCTATCCCCCTCATTTACCCATACTCCGAGGTACTTGTACTCGCTTACCCTCGGTATTTTTTGGCCCTGTATTAAGACCGTATGGTCTCCGTGATCATTGAATACCATCAATCCACATTTTGTTGCACTAAATCCTAGTCCTAGAGCCTCACACTCCCTTCCGCATATATCTGCCAGTCGCTGTATATCATCTTGACTGTCCGCAAATAAGCCAATATCATCAGCATAAAATAGACCTGGAAGTTTCTGCTCAACCATCGCTCCGAGCTGTTTGTGTGACAAATTAAATCCAATGTTGCTACCTTCTAGCGCTTTTTCCATCCTCGCCATGTACAGCATGAATAACAGCGGGGACAAAGGGCATCCCTGTCTCAGCCCCTTGCTAATTTCAACGCTGTCCTTGCTACTTATTCCTTCCCATTCTATACAAACTGTATTTTCTCGGTATATTTCCCTCAAAAGCTGTACACAGTCGTCACCTATGCCCACTTCCTTCAATATATCCCACAAAATTTCCTGATTAACGTTGTCATACGCCCCGGTGATATCTAGATAAGCTACGTATAAGGGCCTGTTTTCTATTTTAGATATTTCTATACACTGGGTAAGAACAAACAGATTATCGTCTAACCGCCTGTCGATTCGAAATCCATTCTGAAGTTCTCCCAAAATATCATTTTGTTCTACCCACGCTTCTATTTTTAATTTTACTGCCTGCATCGCCAACCTGTATAGCACCGATGTAATTGTTAGCGGTCTATACGAGCGAATGTTATCCCTTTCTCCCTTGCCTTTATAGATTAAGTTCATTCTACTTTTTCGCCAACTGTCTGGTATTTCCCTCTCCTGTAAGCACTTTTCTACGGCTTTCAGCAGTGCTTCTTTAGTGTTATGTCCGAATTCGTTAATGAGGCTGACGGGAACCCCATCTAAGCCCGGAGTAGTGCGCTTAGGAATTTTTCCTTCGGCCTTCTTCCAATTGAAATTCTCTAGTACTACATCTTCGTCGGTTGCACCCCTTTGCGTACTTTTACTCACCGGGGGAATCCCCTGGGGGACCTTTTTAAACGAATCGGCTGTTATCTTTCGGATGTAACCTAGCGCTTCATATCCTTCCAATTTATTTCCTCCTTCATCTACCATATGTTGTTGCATTGTGACAGACTTCCTACCCAGCGCTTTTAGGTGGCTCCAAAATATCCTAGGCGCGGCCTTCTTCTTTTCGCGAATCTCTGTCATCCAGCGTTCACTTTCACCTTTAATTTTTGCCTCGACTAATTTATGCACAATGGATTTTTGCTCTAAATATATTTCCCATATTTGGTTGACTTCGTCCTGTGGCCGCTTCTCCTTTTTTGCCTGTCTGTGCTCCCGTGATGCCTGACGTCGCATCTCGATCGCTTCCCGGATTTCTTTGTTCCACCAACTTTTTGGCTTTTTCTTTCCTTTCCAACAAATAGTTTTCTTCTCTATTTCCATTTCTTTCGTGATTACATGTAGCAGCTCACTATACTTCCAGTCTTTGCCTGGTAGTTCGTCTACTTTTTCCTCGACTCTTGCGGCTATATTTGTTATTTGTTTGTCATTTAGATACGAGCTGCCAAACTTTGATTCTATGTTCTTATTTTCAGTTTTATATCCCATTTGTAATATTATGCGTTTATGATCACTACCCAAGCTGTTAATGCCTTCTTCGTCTATTCTCATCTCTCTAAGTTTGTCATATATTCCTTCTGTCATGAGACAGTAATCAATGCTCGATTGCCTGTTTCTGACTTCCCACGTGATCTGCCCCTCACACTTAGGCCCCACGTTAACTATCTCAAGACTATGTTGCTCGCAGAGATCTAGCAATAACTTGCCATTGGTGTCTGAATATCCGTCAAGGTCATGAATGTGAGCGTTCATGTCCCCTAGAAGGATTATCTCGGCATCATGACCAAATTCTTTAATATCGGTGCTTATGCATTTCACTATCTCCAGATTCTTTTCTCTGCAGTTATTCCCTGTCCACAAGTAAGCTACACCTAGCCACGTTTTCTTTCCACCTACTGTGCCCGAAACCCATATGTGCTCTGAACACGTTTGTTTCACTCTCTCCCATTTTGTTCTGCTATGAATTAGCATTCCAACCCCCCCACCTCTCCTTTCTGATGTGATCCTGTTACATCCTTCCCAAACATAATTTTCAATATGTGGCGGCTCTTCCAAGTCTCTAAGGTGTGTTTCTGTAACCGCATAAACCCCTATCTGTTCCTTGTTTAACTGTCCCTCAATCTCTAACCATTTTGCCTTTTTTCTGCCACCCTGCATGTTAATGTAACTAATTGCAACACGCGCCTTCTCCCTTCTTTTACCTTTTCTCTGTTTTTTCGCTATACTACCTGTCAAAGAGTCCCCCTGGTTGTTTTCCTCATTACAAGCTACCATGGGCACCGAAGGGCCCGCGTGCCCCCCAAAAAAGCTACTGCGCGTCCTGCAAGACGCCAACCCACCTCATGGCCAAGCCTCCTATCGAAGTGTATTCCGTCTCTTCGAAAACCACCCCACCTGTGCACCTCTCTGTTTATTTCCACTACCTCGATGCCTTTCTCTCTACTCATCTGCCATATCTTTTTGTTTGCGTCGACAACCGCTCTTTGCAGGTTGCCGTCACGCACCGGTACCTCCGGTATTGTGCATACCACTATCTGCACCTGAGGGGAAATGGCGCGCATGTCATCGACCCCTTTCGCCAATGTGGTCGCTAGTTCGGCTGATTCGTTACTCAAGACGTCGTTTAGACCTCCCGCGATTATCACGAGGTTACGTCCATTAGACTTAGTTGCGAGTTTTGCGTTAGCTTGTCTCATCACTGATCCCAGCCTATGGCCCGGGAACTTCCCTATTAAAACTCGTTTGTCGCCTCTCACCCTTTCCTTGACTGCTTCTGCGCGTGTAGCTAAATTCGAGTCCCCGGCGATTATCACGTGATCCGACTTTTCTGCTGGACTTTCCCGCACCTGGCCACTGCACCTGTTACTAGCGCGTGCTACTGCTGTTGTTTTGTCCCCTCCCGTTCCCAAGACTACTTCGCGGAAGGTGGGTCCTGTGACCCTTGCACCTGTCTTTTCCAAACCTGTTTCCCCCTTCGCGCCTACCACTGTGAGGGTCGATGCCCCATTGTTCCCGCTGTCGCTTGCTTCCTTGTTCCCCGTGGCTACCTTTGCAGGCATGGCTACCTTTCCTAATCCCTCCTCGGCTGACTTAAGCCTTTCCGCCATAGCCATCGTTTTTTCCCGCTCTGTCGCTACCGCTTTCTCCAGCTCGGAGATTCTCACCATGAGCGGAGCCCGTAGTGACATCTTGTGGCGTTTTGTCCAACTACAATATTTTTTTTTGCGATTTTTTCCGTCGCGTTGTAGTTCTTGTCGGGAAAAAAAGCAGTGAGAATACCGTGAGTTGCTAATTATCTCACTGCAAATCCTTTACATAGAATCAGTAAGCGGGTAAGTCGCTGCGATGTTATATTGTAGGTCTCTGGTTAGGCTACGCATCATCAGGTATCGCTACCAGCTTTGTCGGTCTCGTACACGCCTCCGGTAACCCGGCCAGAACTCGTGACGTACGTGGTATCCACTCGGTGACCTCATCGTCTTTTGCTTCTATTTCCGATCCGGCACTTTCACGAACTTCAAAACTCAATTAAAATACCTTTTAGGCTGTATTTGTGGCTGATATTGTACAGATGGCACCTATATGCACCCATTAGTGTGATTCAACAGTCAAATTGTGTCCGAATTTTTGTGTCACCACTCCTTTAATGCTCCTTGTTGCCATATCGCCTGCACTGCTAGCCGTATATTTACTGGTGAGCCTCCTAGTTCTTTTTCTCCACTGCGTGTCAACGCTTTTTCTATACAAATACCTGAAAACCTTCTCTGCCCATCTACTCTTCATTTTCCTCGGCCTCTCTTCGAATCTCATTTTGCTCTGCGCTTCCCTCACTTCAAAGCCTGTCCATCCCATATCACCCTTCACCGCCTCATTTGTCGTCTTCCCGTGAGCGCCCAACGCGGGCCCACCGTCCTTTGATTTACATCCATTCCTGATTGCACCTCTGACTTCATGCACACCACTGAGTTCCTAAATGTAAGCCCCGGAACCATCACACCCTTCCACAGCCCTCGAAGCACCTCGTACCTATTGTATCCCCATAAAGCTCTGTGCTTCATAATTGCAGCATTCCTCTTTCCCTTTGCTACCGATGCTTTCTCTTGTACCTCCATATATCTATCCCCCTCATTTACCCATACTCCGAGGTACTTGTACTCGCTTACCCTCGGTATTTTTTGGCCCTGTATTAAGACCGTATGGTCTCCGTGATCATTGAATACCATCAATCCACATTTTGTTGCACTAAATCCTAGTCCTAGAGCCTTACACTCCCTTCCGCATATATCTGCCAGTCGCTGTATATCATCTTGACTGTCCGCAAATAAGACAATATCATCAGCATAAAATAGACCTGGAAGCTTCTGCTCAACCATCGCTCCGACCTGTTTGTGTGACAAATTAAATCCAAAACTGTGCTAAAAAGCGCCCCCTACGACAAGCTCTTTGGTTTCGAGTAGTCAGACTGGCGGCCGCATGCAGCACTAAGCTCAGATGCGCAATGGAGCCGCCGCTGTCAGTTGTGCTGCGCTTTGGATCTCGGCCAGTTTCTGGCGTGGCTGAGTTCTTCAGGCCAAGCAATCTGCGTAAACGCAAGAAGCTCGTCAACGTCAAGTATGTTTACGACGTGCAGGAGATTGAAGGAACCATTTCGGCGCGCTGCAACTCGCAAGTGCAGCGAATCTCATACGACGTTGAACTCGAGTTAAGTTTTACGAGGCATGCTCGCGCGATTAACGACAGTGCATAAACGAAAAGATTGCTGTTAAGAAAGCCGACATGATTTGCATTACACGACGAAACGGAATCAAGAAAGGTTCAGTGACGAAGGCTAGCCGTCGGCGGCCCGAATGAGCGCATTCGCGTCGTGTGCCGTTTTCTGCCGCATTCAGTCGCAAACACACTTTTAGGGGCGAAGCTCCTTAAGGCGGCACCCGTTCGTCCCTCGTAGTCGTAGTAGTGCGTAACCAGTCGTAACGCAAGTACCAGATCTTGACCTCCAAGGTGGTGCCGGTGGGAGATTTTTCCTGTGCGTTGTTGAACAATAAAAAATTCGCAGCGTGCGCGTTAACTAAAAGCCGAATTCTTGTCTCTCATTCCCCATTAGCAGCCATTGGCATGTTCCAGTAGGAAACGTTAGTAGAAGTAGAAGTGTAAGTGTTAGCTAAAAGCCGACTTCTTCTGTCTCTAATTCCCATTAGCAGCCATTGTTTACCTCCAAGGTAGTGCCTGGTGAGATTTCTCCTGTGCGTGATTAAACAATAAAAATTTTGTTCAAAACGCCGTTGATTGATGAAATAAACCAACGAAAAAGACGCCAGATGTTTTGTAAAAGCAAAACAAAAGAACGCCAGATGTTTCTAAAGCAAAACGAAAAGACGCCAGCTGCTTAACGAAAGACGCCAGATGTTTTCTAAAGCAATGGTATTCTAAACAATGAAAATTCACAGCGTACATGTAAAATTAAAGTGAGCTGCAAGTCGTCATAACTCATCGAACCTTTAATATAAACGCGCCCGATCTCACGTCGGTGATGATGTACTGGGCAGAATTCACGGAAGATTCACGGTTTACCGATGAACCTCCGCAGCTTCGCCCACTCATCATCGTTCACTCCGTGGATATGCTGTGATTTTTTTTCCCCATGCACGGTCGTAATTTTCAACATTTGCTTCTAGGGAATTCGTCAAATTCTGTCAGCGTGCGGTGGCGGTCGAGAAGCGACGGCGCGCAATGTTTACAGCCGGCCGCTGGAAGCAGCCGGCTGTTAAGCTGCCGGAAAAATCGTAGGCACATACGCAGGGTGACTCATATGGCATCGTTTTTCTCGTTTCGCACGAAATGCCGGCTGCATATCCTCGTGATCGCCGTCGGCAGCCACGGCGTGCCGTCTGGACTGCACACAGGGAATACATACATATATAAACGCGTGCACGCGCGTACGAAAAGTAATCAGCACGTTACTTTGCAAACCACGTTTTGCTCGCGTACTCACTTCACGCGTCGGACGGCACGTATCCAGCGGTTCCGTCGCTCCACTTCGTACGGCTTTCAGGGGAACCAGTAAAACCGCACATTAGGATCCTTACCCCCATGTTCGAGGCAATTAACCACGCAACAATAACGGCGGCGACCGCGCTTCGGGACCGCGTGCTGCTCAGAGCCGTCGCCCAGACCACCTGCTTTCGGCACGGTTTGTTGAAGCAGGGATCGCTCGCCAAACATGTCAGACTCTGCAGGTATAGCGGACAAGTTCCTGCGTACGTTTTAAGCACTTTTTGAGCCTGAAAACTAGGCGCAAAATTAAGTAAAACGCTTAAAGCAACTGAGAACTGCGTAACTCGCCGGTCGGCGTCCATTTTTGACTACCCAAGCAACTTCGGCGCACGCCACCAGGCTCCGCCACAGTACTCAAAACTCCAGCGCGTCAGCCCTATAGCGTTTCCGTAACATCTTTGGCTACATTATACATACATCATTTTGTTTAGCATACATCCGATGTTTATTTCCCATTGTCTGTACAGCGGTACATTTTCAAAGGATACAGATCAGACATCTGCGATCACAAAAGATCTGTCAGTCTCCATTCTGTGTACTTCTGGTTATAGTGGGATGGTTTTCACTAGATGTTTAGCCACGCGTTCACTTATATATTTTTTGCAGCCATATGTTCATGCTTATTTGCCATTGTCTACATAATCTGCAATATTTGGGTATTGGCAGTGTTCTGCCTATTTTTAACCCTATTTTTATACTCAAAAGTTCTGGACACAAAGCACTGCGATATTTTGTACTGGCAAACTGTTTCATGAAATGAAGCATTTTCAAACATTGTACCATTTTGGTGTTACAGTGCCAAATTACGTTTTCTCCATTCGTGGTGTGCATGCACGAGAGTACACAAACTCATTCCGTAATAATTCTGACAAGGCCAGCATCAGTCAATTTTATTAATGTCAAGTTATGCGTGCAACATTGACTTCCAGGCATAAGTTCGTGTTCATGAGGAGGTGGAGGCTTGTAAGAGACGAAAAATCCTTGAACAGGGCGTGTCGCCGGGGCCAACGTTCCAAAATGTGGACTTGTCTTGGTCGAGGCAGCAACTGACCAAGACCAGTCCACATATTGAAACGATGGCGGCAGCGACACCCTCTGCTCAAGGGTTTTTCATTTCTTCCTTGTCTTTCGTTAGAACAATGTCTCCAGTGTTCGGAGAACTTGATACTGAACTGCTTTTTGCCTCGAACACATCCTGATGTCATCCTAAAATGGACCTATAGTTCTACATCCCTGCCACGTTCTCAGTACCTGCTTTGGGCGATCAAATGGATCTGATTGGGAGCCTTTCAGGATCCTTGCAGGACTTTTTTCGGGATGCCTCAATGTCCGGAAGCTGACATCCTATGGACTTACTGCGGATCCCTTTGTGTTGTCTGGGTATTGGAAGGGAGGATCGAGAACTGACAGCAAGCGACTACATCGACGAAAAGAACTTTATCAGCGGAATGGTCAGCAGGCGTAATACTACGCTAAGCTCGGTTGCTTAGATATCCTTGACCAGGCGAAGTGGCTCCTTCGAGCGGTACCTGGTATTTTTTAGGAAGTTTCACCCGACTTGTACCTAACAAACAAACCAAGAACCAGCCGGAAGATACCTGAAATTACCCATAAAAGCGGCGCCAAACGAGCGAAGGCGGACAGTGCTCGTTACGAGCCAGAAGTCCTGGGCAAACATAGCCACAACCTCCAAATGGCTTCAAACTTCCAGGTAAGCTCCGTCGAGAATGAAGCGTGGCTCACAGTTTTTCATATTGCTTTGTTGTAGCTCGACATTGAAGAACCGTTATCGCGAAGTTCCAAAACAACACGCTTGCTGGAACAGCGTGAACACATGAGAATTGCTTTTTTGTTTAAGTATGTAAGAAACTCCATTAATCACGTTTCCGCAGGCAGGCTCCACAGCATTTTTTTTTCATTAGTGCACATTTGCGCCATTTTCACACATAAATATATGTTTGCTAAAGCATGCGAAGGTGAAAGAATTAAAGCGAATCGCTCTAGCAATTGTGGACAGCTTCATAAAATTGTTTCGGTTGGTTGGTCTCTCTCCCGAGGCGCTCCGGCGAGCATAGCGAAAAGACGCCGCAACGTTTGCCGTCTCGCTTAGCGACGGGCTTTGTGTTGAGACAGTGTACTTGAGCACTTATATACCTGCCTAATGCAAGGGCGGCGCTCAAGCACCGAGCAGCGATGCGCAAGCAGACGACAAGGGCGGGCTCCACTTGTCGAGTTGAGCCAAAGAGCGATATCTTCATTTGCTTTGTTTAAACGTAATAAATGATAATTTTCCTAGTTTATGCTCTTACGACCAGGAGGTCTGCCAAAGATGTGTGACAAATAAGGGTAGGTGAGGGGTCTCAAACACGCGGCTCGCACCGCACACATTGTCTGGGTGTGCCAGACTTCTACGAGTTTTTTGACGATGCATGTTTCCCGGCGCAACGCCGACAGGCTGCTGTATCATCGCGATGTTCGGAAATGCCTATTTGTGCGAACACCTGTTCTTCTTGTTGAAGGTGAACAACTTAGCTCTCCAGTCGAGGATCACTGATGAATACCTGCGGTGGACCCACACAAGAAGTTAATTCGGACATTTCTTCTTTCGTCGCAGCTATGTGTTGGCGGGCATCAAGCGTGTTTAGACCTTTATCAGATATATTGTTCTTCACAAAAAATAGAGTATTGTGACGTACTCGTATTATTTTCTCGAGCATTGCGATTAGTAACGCTTTGTTGGGGTAAGCACCACGAACGTGACTAGCCTAAAGCATTTTTTCTCTAAAAGCACCGGCAGCTGTCACAATGTCTTGAAGCATAACCGTGGAACAAATGGGCGTCCAGAATTAATTAGGGGTGTGCGAATATTCGAGTTTCGAATTCGAATCGAATAATGACTAATGGAATAATTCGATTAGACTTTCCAATAGCTAGTACTCGAAGTTTCGAATAAGTCGACAGGACGAATATCTAAAACGCGACAAAGGCCAATGGTTCAACTTGGTTAGCGTGGGTGGCTAAAACTAACGCTAACGTCGTTACAGTATAGGCCTTCCGTTAAAACTTGCACCGATATCCGAGTTCAAAAGCGAGCGCTCGTTTATTTTAAAGGAGATTACGTCATTTCCGCACGTAAAGTGAGACAAAAATGCTTCAATGAGCCCCTGATATCAAGAAAGAATGATCCTTTGAAATACTGTAAAAGAAGATGGAGCTGCACTTTATCGCCAAAGTTTCTTTGCGATACCTTCCCGCCCCTGCTGCTGTAGAGGTGCCCAGTGAGCGCATGCTTTTAACTGCAGGAAACGCCGTAACACCACGGCGAGAGAGCCTGAAGCCATGTGATGTGGAACAAATTGTGTTTCTGCATGACAGTTTGTACCTTTCGGTAGCAGTCGCTCACTGCGTTATATGCTCGAGGAGATATGCAGCCTTCATTTCTTCGTTCTTTCTTTCAATTTAAAAAAAAAAATCTTTAGTATTCTATTCGATGTTTTTGGCTATTATTCGGCACTATTCGATTCGAGATCAAATTTCACTATTTTCGCACACCTTTAGAATTAATCATTCTAAACATCGGTATCGATATGTTCTAGAATCATGACGCCACCCTTGAGAAATGAATGACCCATATATGAAATAAAAGAAAGGCCTTTTTTCAAATGGCAACGATAGGTGACATTTTCCTTCATCCCCCCCCCCCCCCCTCGCCATTTGAACCTTCTGCACGGCCCGGCCCTTGTGAAGCTGTTTCATGACTGCGGCGCACCCGCTAGCTGAGGTGAGTTCGAGACACCTGCGGTGATAGTAAAATCATGCATTTTAATCAAACAATTACGTATTTACTCGTCATTTATTAACTGGTTATGTTTACTGTCCACACATGTCCTCAAGAAATTTCGTTATATGCTGCATAATGACTGTTTCGAAGTAGCACAGCTTTGCCAGGCAAGTCTTCCCAGAGCAGCAATGCCAAGTAATATGTTCATTCGACCGTTGCTTGTCAATTGCTCTACATTAAGGCCTGATCAAATGCGTTATTTTCCACCTTCGAAGCAAGATCAACCAGCGTCAAACGACCCAGTTTGCAAATAAGCTATCACGCCAAAAAGCGGTCGCAGCGCCTTTAAAAGCGGTGTCAGGCAGCAGCATAGGATGACAGCGTGAAGCGGCGAATTTCATAGTGTTGTTGGACTGTAAGCCATCGAAAATATCATTTGTTTAAACACCATCACGCATTAATGCTTTTCCGCAGTATTATGGTCTCCACAAAGGCCCTGTACGGCCTACGAACTGCTCACACGCGGAGCAGGCATGAAAATGACAGACACCGTAGCAGACGACACGGTTGACTCCACTCCGTACGGAGCGGCGGGGGAGGAGGACATCAAGGCATTCAGTAGCATCTGATTCTGAGTTTCCCCTCCTGTCTGTTCTTTCTCCGTGTCCACGTGTGGCTACCGGTCCAACACAGCAGCGGTGCTGGAGTTCACCGCAAAAGCATGGCAAAATATCCACGTGGGAGCAAGCGCTTTGGACACTCTGGACGTGACATCATAGGTCAATGCAGCGATTTGGCTGGTTGTCACTCGTGCTATCCGGTTACAGCATTACAATGAGCACCAAGTTTAGGTCCTCCATTATGTATGTTCATAATCTTAATGCTGTGGTGCGCGAAAGAACGAAAACACAGTATGTTCGTAAGTTGGAATTAGATATTCAACTAGCGTCGCCTACCGCTTGATTAGGTGACTTGTTCCAGGTAGCGGTAACCGTCGTTGGAGGGCGCCACGCGGAGCGCAGTCGGAATGTCGGCTGCGTCAGCGCGCCGTGGGGACGCCCGCCCGCCTAGCGCAGTAGTTTCGTTGGCGTTGCGCAAAACGAAAATCCGAGCAACAGCACAAAGAAGGCTGGCGAGCGCGTGGAGAGAAAGGGGAAAGGAAGTTGCCGCCTCGCCAGCGGCGCGGCAGTTTCCGAACGCGGCGCGCTCGGTCGCAGGCGGCAGGGTGGCAGTGCGAAGGGATATGGCGGCCGCTGCGACCAGCCGACCACTACGAAGCTAGTAAAGCCCTTCTCAGCGCGTACCACTCCCATCACCTGCGGCCGTCCCCAACACAGCCCGAAAGAAAAACGAAACCGCCCCGCGGCGTCGCTCGCAACAGCAAAGGCAGCCTCGCACGACGCCGGGAAGAAAACGCGACGACGCACGGCGCCGACACGCAAGCCTACGGAGGCACCCAAATAACGACGACCTTCTGAAATCGGTGAGTGGCATTCGGGGCGTCTCCCCGCTTTTCTGTCGTCGCCAATGTGAGGCGGTGTGGTTGTACGTGTTGTTCCGCTACGCTTATCACGAGGATCTGCCGCATCCCGGAGGAGGGGCGTGCTTCTTCGCAATGGCGGAGATGATGCTCTCCTTCTTTTCTTTCTTTCCTTTTTTTTCCTAGACGTGCTGCGCCCTTTTGGGAACGGCGAGCAGTAGTGCTGGGGCGATGCTTTTTTGCTGAGACGACGAAGCCCACTGGTTTTTGCCATTGGGCGTACTCGTGCGTTGCAACCGCTAGGTCCGAGTATCTATGAGCCGTTTAGGGCACGAACTTTAGAATGAATATACAGCGGCGACAATCGCCCAATCGAGCCTTCTCTGTCGCATTTCAGGCATAATGAGGCTTTGAATGGGTTATATTAGTTATGACGCAGGATCAAAGGCGCTGTGAAGAGGGCGACTGCATTGGATGTATCGCGCAACACACTACCATTGGTTGCACCGAAGTGTTCGAATTGTGGCAGTGCATGTATACAGCTTTCAAAGCTTGTGCGGCGATATCTGAATCGCATTCTCATTGTATTAGGTAGGTTAACCTAGCCTCCGTCCCGGCCAGAGAATAAAAGAAAGAAGCGCATGTCATTTCATATGACACAGGTATGTCGAGCAGGTAGCAGCTGTGGCCCGCTCGACGAGATGGACTCACGTGTATCGTGCCGTTCTGTGCCGTCGCGGACGGGTGGCTTCGCACAATTTGTTCCAAGCTCAGTAATACATTTTGTTTGCGCAAATGGGAGAAAAAAAAATTGCGTAAATGTGCAAGAGGTGCGACATCGTAAATGTTTGTAGTGAGATGTCCCGCGGCCGAAACGTCAAAATAAATCGCTTCGTACATACAGACAGACAGAGAGAGAGAGAGAGAAACTTCATTAGCACTCAATTGTTCGTAGTATACACAGAGAGAATTTGCTTAGCGCTGCTTGAATTTTTTTCGGGGGGGGGGGGAGGCCTAGTCCCCCCCACCCTGGCTACAGGCCTGCATTAACCACACAACTTTGTGCATGAATACAATTATGTCGATGGGAGCCTTCCCAGTAATATAGATCTATATCATTAAACAAAATTTCGTAAATTTCTAAAAGCTGCACCTTTTATTTTTACTAAAAAGTACTGCACTTTCTTGCATAACTCAGGCTTGCGTATATTGCCTATATTTTGCCTTGTTTCTTCCTAGTCAAAATGGTGTTTTTAGCGCGTGGTTATTATCATTATGATTCTTATTATTATTGCATTACTATTGTTAACTTGTAAACCACAAGTATTGTTTAAAAAATGAAGAATTTGTGGTATTAACGGAGTTGCACATTGTCTATACGCATTGTATTTGTATTTGCAACATTTTCTGGAGCGCCCTCCGGCACCTCCGAGTGGATACACCAATGCGAACGGTGTAAGCATAAATTTTCGTTGAAAATAAAACTTGGTCGATTGTAACGTTTGCATTGTTTCCTTTCGCATTGGTCGTTAGCTGTTCTGGGTCATGTACACAGCACCTGCTTGCTTGTTATGCGATGCAACAGATGGCGCGAACATGGTCCTTCGCGTAATCACCAGTTATGCGCGACTATGTAAAAAAATGAGAAAATTTTCCGTACGGCATATTGTTGGCCATTAGTTCTTCGGCATTGGTCAAAAATTTTTGGTGTGCCATAAGATCACCTGCTTGTTGCGCGACCTCACAAATAAGTGAAATCTCATGGCGTTGAAATGACGTGTGCAAACTGAACAGCGCATTAATATGCTGAACAATAACTACACATAAACATAGAAATAATCGAGTCACGGTTATTTCTTCTTGTTTTCTTTTTTTGTGTTTTCCGGAATAAAAATCCAGTTGAGAGTCAGCGCTTGTCCTGTGTAGTTCTTCTGTCCCTTGTCCCTTTTTGTGAGCGCTGCACAGTCCTAAGCATGAATCAATACTAACTCGCTCAATTTTCTATTCTAAGGAAGTTAACAAGTATGGAAAAATGCAATATAATGCAAACACAGTGCTATAATAGAAGATAAAGTACAGGAGTATAGGTGGGATTAATAACTTCATTGAAGAGCACAAAAGTAGCAGGTAAAGACAAGAAATAAATACATAGAATGAACGAAAATTTAGAATGAGGCAGAATTCAGCTATAGTGGCAGGATTGCTCACTAAGGTAAGATAGTAGAGCTGATAGGAACGAAGTTAGTTCTTTAATGTTTGCAATAGTACACGGAAGGGCGTTCCACTCGTTTATCGATAACACCAAAGGTCAGTGTAAATATTTTTTAGTTCGAGCAAATAGCGGCCGTGCCTTCTGATCGTGGTTTAATTTGGGCGGGAATGTTTACTTCTGGATGAATGAACTTGCGTGAAAAAAGACTGTCGCTAAAGTTAATACTGTGAAAGAAGAATAATCTCGAATGCTTTCTGCGTTTTACGAGCGGAAAAATAGCAAGAGTTCTTTTGATGAATGACACACTGTGAAAATGTGAATAGGAAGACGAGATCAGTCTAGCAGCTTTACTTTGAATGGAGCATGTCGATAAGGTAAGCTTGATGCGGAAGCCATATGTTTGAAGGGATGGTTTAATGAGTGAATTAAATGCTTGAAGTTTAGTGCTGAAATAGCAAGACGTAGGCGGCGTTTTAAAACTCCAAGCTTACTAAATGCTTTGCATTAATTCCACGTGACTATTGAATTTAAGATTGTCATTCAGGAGTATTTAATGGACGATACCGTTTCGACCAGAGAGTTGATTAGCTATTCGTTCGGCAACAAATTGGCACCGTGACCAAATTTAACATTAATTTGCATTTGCCATTTGCTGCACCACAGAGGCTGTCGTTATGTCAGATTGCAATCAAGGTTAAAATGTCGTTCTGGTTGGATATTTCGTTATATATACGCAGGTCGTCTGCAAAAAGTCGTACGGTACACTGCATGTTAGTAAATATATCATTGATATCGATTAAAAGTAACAGCGGCCCCAAAACTGGTCCTTGTGACACCCGACTTGACCCGCGTCTGTCCGGATATATAGAAATCTATTATGACACATTGAAGTCTGTCAGTTAGAAAGCCTTCAGTCCACTGAAATGATTTTTTTTTTTATCTAGCTGCAGACTACGTAGTTTTGTTAAAAGACGATGAGGACGTGATGAAACGCTTTAGAAGAATCAATAAAGATTGCATCAATTAACAATGACCTGTTGATGAAGCTGTGCAAATCGTACAACTATCGTAACTAGCTCAAACAGCTGTGTGTTACATGAAAACGTTTGTAAACATTGCAGAGCATTGGCAATGTTTTTCAAAACAATTTTTTCAATAAATTGAAAGCTGTTTTTCGTGTTGGTTTTCTTTGTAAAGGCTTTTACAAACGTGTTGGGTTGTTCTTGGTCTATAACAGCGGCTAAGCAGAAAACTGGGGAAGTTAAGCGAGTAGACAGCTCAAATATTGTCACAGTATGACGAAGGCAGCAGTAGCAGGTCCGAGTTGAAACTCTTTATCGGCCGAACTTGTGGCACAGTCAAACTACAGATAGCGCGCACTCGACCGTACAACAAGGGGGGCGTCGGATTTTATACAGGCGCTAAACTTTCCAGGATATCGCTGGTGGCGGCGTTAGAAGAACACAACACAAGCGCTTCTCGAACTTTCAACTCGGGCGCTGAAAGTTTGCTGGTCAAACCCGAATTCAAGGTGGGCGTGGCAAAAACGGATTCTTAGAATCAATGAAGACGCGGGCCAAATAACACAAAATACCGCATCCACCTAACTAATACAATAAGAAAGTTGCATGCGCGAGCAACTCTCACCGCAGCGTGCGCAGGAAACATAACTAAATTCCGCTGGCGGATAAGCTTTGAAACAGTTTGTTCACGTTGCATAATATAAATATATCAAAGCCGGCCCCAAAACTGGTCCTTGTGAACAACCCGCGTCTGTCCGGATGAAATCTATTATGTAGTTGATAACCAATGAAATGATTTTTTTTATCTGTTTACCGTTGCAAGGCATCAATTAACAATGCTAATCAGTGTCAAACAGGCCCGTGTTGGTTTTCAAGAAAAGACAGGGCGAGTTGGTATGTATTCTTCACAGGATAGCGCGCACTCAACGGGGACAAAGGGAGAAGAACACGACAACACAAGCGCTAACTTTCAACTAAAGTTAGGAAAAACGGAAGAGAAGAAAATAACACAAAATACCGCCATGCGTCTCTGCGCTAAGACATTCTTTATCTGTTAGTGCCAATGACGTCTGGCTTACACAGCTATGTCCTTCTTTTTTTGATTTGGAAGGCCTCACAGAGTATTTTGTGTTATTTTCTTCCGTTTTCCTTGAATAAACTTTAGTTGAAAGTTAGCGCTTGTGTTGTCGTGTTCGTCTCCCTTTGTCCCGTTGTAAGTGCGCGCTATCCTGTGACGACGAATTACAAAAAGCAGCTTATTCGATTGAAGGTAGACATTGTGTGACTGTATAAGATATGTTCTAGCATCTTACAGCAAATTGATGTAAGTGAAATGGGACGACAATTGTTAGCAAGGTGCTTGTCTCCAGACTTAAAGCAAGGAATGCCATTCGCAATCTTCCAGTTATCAGTAAGGCACCCAGAGTCCAGCGACTGCTGGAATATTAGTGATATAAGGTAGGATGAATTGATTGACGACAGCTTTAAAAGCTTTGCGCTGATACCGTCCGGACCAGGACAAGTTTTGCACGGTAGTCTTTCTTAGCGCGTGCTCCGCCCGTTTCTGTTATCGTGATAGATTGAAACTCGTGTGAAATTGCATGCAGTGGAGGCATCAGTGTTTGTATAGCGGTAATTCATCAGAGAAAACCGAAGCAAAATGCTGACTGAAATTTTCAGCGGATTTTTCTATCTACTGTAAGTCAACATTTTCACATTTAAGTTGTACGCTAGATTTCTTCTCCTTCGGGTTTATAAATCGCCAAAATTTCCCAGAGTCTGTCCTCATTAGATTAGGAGGAGTGCAGTTTAAGTATTTGTTTTTAGCATCATTTGTTGTGGACATTGCTAATTTTGACAGCCCTATGTAGTTCCCCCACTATAAATCACTGCTTGACCTCGAAGCTTTTCTAAACTTCCGGTTTTTTGTTAATAGCTCTGTTCACGGGGTCACGTGTCAACCAGGGATCATCTGCTTTGGACGAGAGAGTTAATTTTGGCACGCAGCAATCTTCCAGTTCCTAAAGGAAGTCTCTAAGTAAAGACCAGCTGTGGTTAACTGATGGGTTAGCGGAATCGTGAAGGTAACCATACACAAATTCCGCAAACAGTGGTTCATTTTGGTAATAGCTGCGCGAGCATAGTCGTGAATTGTTCTGATTTCCTTTGTTTTCCTTGGGCGTGGTACCTCCGGAGTCACTTACTTCCTCAAGAACAACAGCGCTTCCGTATTCGGGATGGTTAGTAAATATCAAATCAAGATTATTTTCGCCTCGTGTGGGTTCTTTACCAATTGCGACAGATGATGAATGTGTGCCGTATGCAGAAAGTGAAGCAATTCTTGGCGATTACTGTTACCCAGAACAGAAGATGCCAGCCAGTCAATGGATGGAAACCGCCGGCCAAGAGAAGTATGGCATTCGGGAATTATTTGTGACTTGTTGAATGACGTCGCTAAAAACATTCACAGATTCGGTCTGGCTATCAGGAGGTCGGTATCACGAAATAATGACGCAGTGCACGTGGCTGTGACGCGTAACAATCCAAATCATTTCAAGCGGTGTGTCAGTGGGTATAGTAGATGGTTGGAATTCCTTCTTGACAGCAATTATCACGCCGCTTCCCGGTCTTTGCGAAAAACAGCAAATGACTTCGGCAACGATAGTTCATTATCAGTAATATGCTGAGTGAGCCACGTTTCATTACCGATAATGATGTCAGCATCGCACGTTTGTATCAGCAGCCTCATGGCATCAACGTTCTTACATAGGTTTCGTAAGTTTGCCAGCAACGGTGGCACTTTATGCGCAGTTGTTCCTGTAGTCAACCACGGCGGCTGGTCATATTTGCGTAGATTGGCTATTTTTAGATACCATGACGACAGAATCAGACAATGAGTCGTACCGATAGATGCCATATTTTGCATGTTAAGAGTGTTAAAACGGGGCCTAAAACGCTCGCTGTCTTTGCGGTTTCTCTTGGCAAAATCTCGAAGCCTTTTACATGCTAGCTGAACCTTAGGCGAAAAGTCTTCTTCCAGCCATGCTCTGGCTCTGGGTGATGCTAGATTCTTTAGCTTGAAAGCATTGCGCAGATCCTCAGTTTTTTATTTGTAATTCAGAAACCGAATGATAATGGGGCGATATAAACCGCTCATGGTGTTGGCCAATCCTTTGGGCACGTTCAATGTCTCCGAGAGTCAGTTTAAGTTGAGCAGAGAATTCCTCGACAATGCTCTCAGTCTTTTCATAGCTTTCATTTTCTGATTCAGGAAGGCCCTTGACAAGCAAGTTGTTTCTACGCATCCTCTTGTTCATGTCTTCTACAGCATCATCGAGTTTTTCATTTGCTGTGGCTATGCTCTACTTGACTTCTTTTACTGAGATACTCATGCCCTCGCAGTTGGATTTGATTTGAGCAATACCGCCCATCGTGCTCTCAAATAAAGGCGGTGGGGGGGGGGGGGGGCGAGAGAGAAATACCAGTCGGGCCCCCTCCGGGAATATGAAAACTCTCCGCCTATGAATCCTGCGATACCATTTCCGGGCAGTATCGAAGATACATGTATCTTAGATACTATATCTTAGATACTCTTTGGGTATCTTGTATCTGTATCGCGATATGTCTCGAAAGACGAGTATCTGTATTTCCTATTCTGAACAGTATAGCGCAAAGGAGCACAAGGACGGTGACAGATCAAGACGGGACACTGTCTTGATCTGTCGCCGTCCGTGTGCTTCTTTGCGCTACTGTTCAGAATTATGCACTACCAACTAGCCCATCAGTCGGTCAGCAAAGTTAGAAATTGGGCTAGTTGGTTGTGCATGTTGGGAGGGAATTGCGCTACAGTTAACTGGGACTTAACAAAGCTAGAGGACGGACGAACGGAATGGACTGTCCGTCCGTTCGTCCGTCCTCTAGCTTTGTTAAGTCCCAGTTAACTGTAGCGCAATTCCCTCCCAACCATCAGTCGGTCCTTTTGAACTGTATTCCCGATACATATAATGTATCGGGTATGCAACTGTATTCCCGATACATTCCCGAGCAAGTGTCATGGCCAATGCCATGACACTTGCTCTTGACCACTCTGTTGCGCCGCGTACTCCACTGCGTGCGGCGTCTATCGCGCAAACTCAGATGTTGGTCGTTATTGAAGATTCTCCTGCGTCTTGCTTCGTAACGAAATGTGATACGTGCAAGAACGCGGTTGCTTTGCCTCTCGTGCATTTGACATATCAGCGATTTCAAGGATCTTGTGGATGTAAGTTTCACTTGCATGCAATGAATTAACGTATATGCAAATAAGATTCTAACAACTTTAGCACCACTGGTACTGATGCTAGATCTAATTGAGCGAGCGTTTACGTAACAGAAAATATCTTGGCGCACGGTATTTTTCACTTCCTGCTGCATTTATTCAAAGAATTTATGAAATCATTTTGATTATTAGCACAAGTGCTTTCTTAGCTGTCCTTTTGCATCCAGGTCTCTGTACGGTTTTTCTGGTCTGGTCACTGCAGTATGTCTTTTGTAACGCACTCCCAAAATAAGATCTCTGCTTCATTCTTTTGTCTGCGTTATTTCTACTATTGTTTACACAATTACGCGTTGCCAAGAAGATTTTGAAAACAAATAGTTATGTGGGCGTGCATTGAGTGTAGAGTACAAAATATTCTACTTACCGCTTAGGAAAAATAGCGAAATTGAGTTTGCATTGTAATAACGGAAATTATTAGGAGCCATCTTAAAGATGTTAGGAAGGGGATTCGAGAAACGTTGTTATACTGAATGCTCCGTTTTACTCACGAGCGTCCCAACGAGCCTTTTCAGGCAATTTTCCATAGGCATTGAGCTCTCTATTGTCTCAACAGGTAAGTGGGCGATACTTCATGCTCATAGCAATTAAGGGCGCCGTCTCACCTTATAGCCAGCGGGCCGCAGTCAAACACTTAGTTTCAAGGGCCGGGACAGCGAAGATTGGGAGCGGGGGTCTGAGAGAGCATGAACAAAATGGCGCTGCTTTTCCCATATCTCATATATAGGTCGTTTCTGAAAGGGATTTGGAGTGAGGATTCGAGAAACATCGATATCGATGTACACAACGAGTGAAATCTGGGCGCGGATTCTGAAAAAAAATTCGGCAGATCCCACGCCTTGCGGGAATCGGTTGCATGCGATGCAGGCAGCCGTAGTTCTATGCTGCATTTTTTTTTGGCCTTGAGCCAAGCGTTACGCGGTGGATCGACGTTTTTGTAAATGGATGAGTTGTGTGCACATCGTATCGTGGGCTTACCAGGCACGCCGACTAGACTCGCGTTTAAATGGTGACTTATGCTCTGACGTAGTATCAGCACTCACGCAAGACTTTGATTTGGGCGAGTTGGTACATGCTTAGCTGGGGAAAAACAGCGCAATAAAGGACGAGGACGCAGGAACACAGTAGACTGGACGAGCACTGACCAGTCTACTGTGTTCCTGCGTCCTCGCCCTTTATTGCGCTGTTTTTCCCCAGCTGAGCACTCACGTTAGAGCACAGACGTCTGTGTTATCAAAACGAAGTGCATGCGACGGTGCGATGATGGGAATAGTATACGTAACTTTCGTTAGCGTATTCCTGCGTTTTCGAACAGCGCTTGAGTTCGAGCAACACTTAAAAGTTTTTGACCCACGGTTATGTTTCAGCACATGGTTCTTAAGAAAGCACATGTTCTTAAGAAAGGAATTCTTGAGACCAGTCATGTCTGTGTAGCTCACGAACATACTTATTAATAAAATAAAAACAAATGGGACGAAGACGGTCATGTGTGCGGGCCGGGCCGCTAGCGAAAGGTCTCAAACCCCTAGTATACACCATGCCCCCCCCCCTCTCCCCCCCCCCCCCAAAACGAGACTAAATGTCCAACGAGTCTGAATGTCCAACCGAGACGGAATGTCCAACGAGACGGAATGTTCAATTTAGAAGAGAAGAACTTGTCCTAGTTCGAAATTTGTCAGAAAACTGATTCATTGCGTTAAGATAGCCTAACGGAAGATCGCATTTTCTTTGTGTTTTGTAAATGTTCACTGTGGCGTCGGGCATCGTTCCCTTATTAATTTGCTTTACTGCATTTATCATAATTTCATCTTTTGTTTGTTTGATTTTTCTTTTCTATGCTTAGTTTTCATATGTATATTTCATATGTTATTTTGTTTGATTACATAGTTTGTGGGATGTCAGAAATCCGACATCGCACCCCCTTAAAGGGCCATGACACCCAATTTTTGATCATAATCTGCATGATGTGGATTAATCCTTGTGCATTCACGAATCAGCTGGCGAAATTTTAGCGCATTCGGTCGAGCGCTTAATTTATAATCGAATGTTTTTATGAACACGCGAGCGGCCCGAGAGTCGGGCAACACTGGAGCACTCGCGAGCCGTGACATAACAAGCAGCTAGCTGTGCAAGCGTCTGCATTGCGGCGAACGATATTGTTCCGTGGTCAGCTGCACGTGATATCGAGATATTTTAACTTTCTTCAGCTTGGCGCTGAAATTGAAAGATTCGCAGCGGCTGAAATTTTGGTAGAAGACGACGGCTTCGTTCCGTGCTGCACGTGACGTCACACGCGCCATGGCAAAATGGCTGTCGCCGGCGGTGGGCGGGGTTTAGAGCCGGCGAATTCTAGGGCTTGTTTTGCACTGAAATGTTCTTTTAGTAACGCGGGAGACGAATTACAGCTCATGATTACTGAACTGGATACGGAAAGTAGAAGAGCAGGTCTGAAAATGAATATGCATAAAACTAAAGTAATGTGGAACAATCTTGGCAGAGAACAGCGCTTTGCGATAGGAGTACGTCTACTTAGGACAGGTAGTAACCGCGGAGCCGAACCATGAGAGTGAAATAACTAGAAGAATAAGGATGGGATGGGGCTCATTCGGCAAGCATTATCAAATCATGAATGGTAGTCTACCACTATCTCTCAAGAGGAAGGTATATAACAGCTGCATCTTACCGGTACTTACCTACGGAGCAGAAACCTGGAGACTTACAAAGAGGGTTCAACTTAAATTGAGGACGACACAGCGAGCGATGGAAAAGAAAATGATAGGTGTAACCTTAAGAGACAGGAAGACAGCAGAGTGGGTCAGGGAACAAACGGGGGTAAAGGATCAAGAAGAAGAAATGGATATGGGCCGGGCACGTAGCACGTCGGCAGGATAACCGGTGGTCATTAAGGGTAACTGACTGGATTCCATGAGATGGCAAACGCGTGAGGGGGAGACAGCAAATTAGGTGGGTAGATGAGATTAAGAAGTTTGTAGGTATAACGTGGCAGCAGAAAGCACAGGTCGGGTTGATTGGCGGAACATGGGAGAGGCCTTTGCCCTGCAGTGGGCGTAGACAGGCTGATGATGATGATGATGATAATTCTCTTAGGCCCACTTTTGAAGTCTGTATAGGCATAATAGACTCTTCACTTCTAGTTTTTGCTGAAAACCACAAATCTTTGGGCGACCGTGTCATGGCCCCTTTAACGAATTACGAAAGAGGGCGCTCGTCCACTTTGTGGGGTATTTATGCGCGTTTAGTCCCTGTCACCCAGCGCTACTCGTAGCCAATGCTCCTTTCTTTGTTAAAAAAAAATTAGGCAGATCCCACGGACAGTGGGAGTCGACGTTATGCGAAGCATGCGGCGGGTAGGTGACTGTGGCGTAACTTTTTTACTTAGCGACACGTTACAAAATGTCGCTAAAGATTTGTATAAATTTTATACGCACAGATATATATGTTGAAGAGACGCATATGTGTTATATAACAAGTTGCTTACGGTTAGGTAACGCTGCCAATGGCACGCACGCACGTTTCACGAACCCGTGTTGTTGTGTGCAAGAAGTTCTTGACAGTTCTTGAACAAGGGCATCATCACCACGATCAGTGAGCACCAACAGCTGGTCATGACATGTTACAGGATCCGGTCGTGATCGTGGTGACGAGGGGTCCATGTGTAGTGAAGTATGTGGTATAGTAGAGCTGTTGGAATTCGCGGATGCCTCGGTCATTTCGCCGACAAATTGTCTGTCGACAGAGCCGGCGAAATGTTGGAACCTGAAGCCACCCTTCGCGTTGGTGAGGAATAGGCCGTCGAGGCTGGTTGGCCTGGATGGTACTACGTAGACCAACATCAGTGGATGGCGCTTGTCGTATTCGTAGACTACCTAGGAGTATGTGGCCTACGTAGCCTTGTCTACAAAGGGGCTGTCAATCAATCTGGCATCATCCTCGATCAGCATGAGGCCATCTCGCAGCCTCGTAAGAAATGAAGAAGAAACTGCGTCGTTCTGGCGGACTAAGTGTCCTTTACGGTGCGATGATGTGAATATCATACTTAACTTTCGTTAATGTATTCCTCCGGGGTCGAGCAATGCTTCAATATAGCTTGCTGAATTACTGAAATACAAACGTATTGTTCATTAGACTGCTATAAAAGCGGAGCCAACACTGAAATACAGATGTAAATCTGATATGACGCCTGCATCGTAGGAGTACACATCGTAGGAGTATCATGTAGTGTTTATTGCTTTCTTGTAAAAATTAGATAGCCAGCACCACAACCACAAGTGACGTTGCGCCGACATTACGCCTGCGTAGGCTGTTTTTCCGAACCAGTTTATAGACCTGGCGTGGCTCAGTGGTAGAATACCTGATTGCCGCGCAGAATGCTTAGGTTCGATTCCTGCTGGGATCCTAACTTTCATTTTTTTCCAATCGTTGAGTCAATGCTGCCGATGTTGGTTTTCCTTAACGCTCTAGCATTTAAGTTACCAATGTCTGTTCTCGCCGTTCCTGGGTAGATATAAACTGTCAATTACCTGTGGCGCATACCCGTACACCGCGGCCCGTGGTAAACGGGTATGTGCCACACGTGTCTAGTGTAAAGGGTTTGACGACGTACGCGACAGGATTTTAAGGTTATTCATGTCATGACCCGGCAGTCATATTCGTCGAATCCTCTTACCCTCCCATGCAAAGTTTGGTCTACACCAAGTTAAGGAGGCGATCATGAGAGCACCCAGACGTAGGCGGCTAGATAGATAGATAGATAGATAGATAGATAGATAGATAGATAGATAGATAGATAGATAGATAGATAGATAGATAGATAGATAGATAGATAGATAGATAGATAGATAGATAGATAGATAGATAGATAGATAGATAGAAACGCTCAAAGTGCCAGAGGTTCGCTAAGAAATGCTTCGCATTTAAAAAAAAAACAGCCAATTAAGCCAAAGAAAGCAGAGGAACATTATTTGTTGTTTGTAACTCTAGTGTAATGATACTATAACCCAAATTGAAAGCAATAAAATGGACGAAAGAGCACCCTTTGCGTCAGTGGGATGCAAACTCGCAACCTTACAAATACGGCTACGAGTTGCGCTGGCTAACACTCCGAGGGATCAAACGCACAGAAATACCCAACGGTGTGTACGAGGGAGCGCCCTTCGTCGTAGCTCAATTTTTAGAGCATCAGACGCGTAATTCGAAAGCTGTGGGTTTGGATGCCACCGACGAAAAGGGTGGCATCACTAAATAAATGCTAGAATAGAGCGCTCAACAGAAGGCTGGTGTAGCAAAGTATGCAAACTCGTTGCCCACAATCTTGTGGCTACTTTGCCGGCTTACATGTAATCTATTACGTACAATTTCCGTTCCTCCGACTGGCGACTCATTTTAGTTTTCCAACCGAGACCGAATGTCCAACGAGACGGAATGTCCAACCGAGACGAAATGTACAACGAGATTGAATGTCCACTATTGGACATTCCGTCTCGCTGGACATTCAGGCCGCAAGCGTGGAAGAAGGGCCCTACGCGCAATGAACCACTTTTTTTTTTCCTCTCTCTTGCCCAGCCCTGAACGATACCAATATACAGCAATGGAGAAAAACATTCGCGACGTGCAAACCACATACACGTAAAATATACACGCGATGCCTCGTACTTCGGAAAGTTCGTCAGAAGGCCGTCCGTCTTGTCGCCTGTTTACGGGTTGCTCGCGGGTCGGTGCTCGGAAGTTGTTCTTGGAGTAGCTGCCGAATTTACCCGTGGAGTCCGACCGCTCGTCGCGGCGGACTTCTTCGCGCTCTGAACCGGATTCCCACAGTGATAGGGAGCCGTCGTGCTCGTCATCCCTCGATCTAGCCACGTACTCCAGGACATTATTTTCAAGGATGGAGACCTTAGGTAACAATACAAATAGACTTGATTCGTAAGCCTATAGATAGTCAGTTACAGCGGAACTGTCGCCGCAAAGCCGACAGTCTCTGCTCGTACGACCAGAACGCTCCTGTGGAGCCAACCAAGGCGTTGTTGCTTTTACCCACTCTCCTCACAGTAAGATTCCAGCACGGATTGGGTCCAACTGGAACTTTGTTTTTTACTGGCGATATTTGCTCCATCTCTCTCTTCATTCATTCAAAATACTGCGTGAGTGAGAAGAGCAGAACGCCCGACAAAGGTGTTCTCAGAGTCGTAAAAAACAACGGTGGCGCAATCCAGTTTAAATATTGAAGTTCTCTCTGCGCACTGACAACGGGCAAAGAAAGCCGCCGACATATTCATCTGGGCACCCTGTCAACGAACGAGCCCATAACAACCCGTCAACGGCGGTGCACCCTTTGCGTCCACCGGTGGGCACCTGCACGCATTTGTCATCTGACGCATAAAGAGCTGGTCACTACTGGCACCCATCTCGGTCGCTCCTTCTACAAAAGTTCTTCAGTCTGAAGATATTTTGTACAAGGTGTTGTCACACCTATTGATTGCCACATTGTTGCCATACCTACTGATATTTCAGCAGATCTTTTTTTCTTCGTGATTTACTGATTCCTGGATAATTATTTTGTCAAAGTAATCTCATGGTACTTATCGGCTTCGTAACTAAGGGTAGCCAGGATGGGCTTTCAAAAGCTGCTGTGCCAAGGGGGAAGTGGGAACATCACGTTGGAGAAACATTGCCTCCGAGATTTGAAGCGCTGGAAGACGCGGCGTTGTCAGGTATTAATGTCGGAGGGCATAGTAGAGTTTCATCAGGGTGAGAGTAGACAGCGCACCAAAGCCATCGGTCATAAAAGTACTATATATGCTCCCTAAGGGGAACACATACAGTGGCTTTAATCGGTGATTTTCCAGTGACTATAATCGGTCATCCCTTTAGGACAGAGGTCTCCATCCCAACTCAGCTAGCGGACCGCAGTGACGAAATTGCCTCCCGCTACGGCAGTGAAGGAGGTTGCAGCAGCGCCGGAGGAGAAGAGTTCGAACAAAATGTCAGCTAACGTTGCGATGTGAAAGACTGCTTTTCTCATAGGTCATTTCTGAAGCGGATTCGACGTCAGGTTTCGAGAAAACTGAAATCTGAACGCCGATTCTGATATATAGTATTTTAGTTCCACAGTTGCTGACCGGATGGGGTGCCTTACGAAAAAAAAAAAAAGAAGATATGCTTGAGACCAGCGACGTGTGTGTAGCTCGCGAACATACTTAAGAAATTTAAAAATGTCTGTATATGGGACGAAGACAATGTTGAGGGCCGGGCCGCTTGCCAGAGGTCTGTGTGTTTGAGACCCCTGGCGAGAGCAAACAGCGCTAAACACGGGACGGAGAAGAAGAACGAAGACACAAGCGCTGTCGTTCTTCTTCTCCGTCCCGTGTTTAGCGCTGTTTGCTCTCGCCTTAATCATGTACCAACCAGCCCAGTTAAGCGCACTCTTGAGACCCCTGCTTTTGTGTAACAAGGACTCTAATCAGTCGAAACAGTCAGAGCACGCTCCCACGGAGACCTGCATGGCGGGTGATAATTGGAAAATCGAAGCCGTTCGGCGATCAAGTTGAGGAGAAAAAGCACAGACTGGCGGAAGGTAATAATTAATTCGCGCGGTATCTGCAATGACACAAGGTGCTTCGCATAAATTCATATACTGTAGTTGTAATCTGACCGCTGAAATAATTCCAGAAATTCCAAAAGCTTCACGATATTTTCTTTTTATTAAATTGGAAGTGACGGTACATCCTTCTTATTTAAGCAGTGTGCTTTCTTTGATACTAACATGTTTTTTTTTATCTACTGACTTTTTGTAAAATTTGCTGATGTTTGGAGGGTCGCGCTTCAGTCTTTTCTTGACGGCATCTGGCAGCACTGTCTTCAGACGACGCGTGGCGGTTAAAAAGCCCCCGCCGATTCATCAGGTGTTCGACATACACTGACTGCATGGGGCACAGTGACTGCACGCGCTTTGGGGGAGAGTTTCAGAATAGTGGCGAATTGGGCCTGTTGGTTGATCATCTGAAACACTTCGCAGCGCAGGAAAAACAGACACAAAGAAGACGACACCAGACAACGTTGTCTGGTGTCGTCTTCTTTGTGTCTGTTTTTCCTGCGCCGCGAAGTGTTTGGGGGAGAGGTCGTTGTCGAAATCCTCCTTTCTACGCGGGATGATACGTGCAAGTATATTTGCTGAAAAATCAGTTCTTTTAGGTTCCTCGCTGCCAAAACCGACTTCCATTGTTATTTGCGTGGCCGCCAGCCGCGCACAAGCGCGTAGTGCTGAGGAGGCCGGGCGCTGCGTTTCTAGACATACTGCGCCCACCACGGAAGCTTACATAGACACCTACATTACCACGGCCGAAAAGTGCCTATACGTCGAGCAGTTACGCTGATAACAGTAGAAGTAATTCAAAACACACTGAATGATTCTCCAGTGGGGGCGGTGTTTTCTTTACTTCCTTTTTAAATAAAATGATTTTGGTCCATAAATATCTCCGCGAACAATAGTTAAATTTCTTAATTTGCATTTTTTTCATTCATGTTTGGCTATCGCCTCGGTTCTCTCGCTTTGCAAGTCGCTTCATTTCTCATCTCCTTGAGACATTCGAGATTCTCTCATTTTGCATGAAAAGTTCTGCAATTAGGGAAAAATCGCGTGGTTGACGTTCATCGTACTCAGGAATTTGGGACATCGCTTTTAGCTTACCGTTTTTCTCACCACGTGGCGTACGGACCTTTAACGTAGACAAAACGACCATACATAAAAAAATGAAGTTTGCACTTCCGCGCAAAGCGACAGCGAGCTGGTTTGTCCGATGGCCGTTAAGAAGCAAGGAAACAGCCAAGGTTGGGCCTAGCAAAACCTAGCAAAATCTATTTCTCCTCTTTCTCTTCACACGGGCGTCGTCATAGCAACCGGACATTGTTCTCCTCTCCCCCTCTCCGTCTGTCGGGGAGAGAGGGACGTCTTCCACGTTTGGCCGTCAGTTATGCCGCCGCATGTGAGAACCTCCAGGGCATTTTGTTTCGTGGAGTACAAGCAGACTTATACACGTTACAAAAAATAAGTAACCGATTACAATTACGATTACCTCGTTTAAAATTTAATTGATTACAGAGGTCAGTTGCAGGCCTAGAAAAGCAACTGAACAATTACATAAATGTAATCGATTACTCTTGCGCTACTTTCCTCTAGAATTTTATTGCCGTAACGCAATAACACAAGTTTACCCAAACTGCAACGAACTACGGTGGCTTGCATGGTAGAGAGAAGGCTGGAGGCTTGCGTGAAGGCAGGTAGGCTTACTTCGGCTTCTGTGATATGGTGTTACACGTTGTTAACTTTCAACGGGATTTGTTTTTCAATGTTGTCGTCGCTGGTTCTTCCACGCTTCCTTGTTAAGAGGTCAACTGCTACACTCACACTCTCTCATTACATGCGCTGGATGGAAAAGGCGGTATTATAGCGTAGGAACACCTTTGCACACCAGCTCGTAGTTGCGTAGTGCTTCGATGCTATAGTGTCCACGTCCACCATAAAGCGTTGCGCTTCGCTGTTGCTGGCGCTCGCATAAGCCGTTGCTGGTAAGGCCAAGGAAAAGGCGAAAAATAGGCTCTGTAAGGGACCACCCGTCCCTACAGAGTGTTCGCATATTTTTCGGTAGAAGACTTTTACAACCTCATCTTAGAAAAAAAGTAATGATTATGTTACAAAATTACAAGAAAATGTAATTATTACTAGTAAACGATTACTTGTAACGCGTTACGTAAGACCTGAGCGCAAGTCAAGCAATTTAATTCTCGTGATCTCTGTATTTTCTTTTTTGGCCTTATAACAAGTCGAGAAATCCACAGCATGATTATGGACGGTAAGACGGGTATGGCGGATTTCGTTACACCAATGCACGGAGGATAAAATGTCCATCCAGATTTATCAGAAAGGTATCGCGCTTTTATTTTTGGTACTGCCATTCAGAGTAAGCCAACGCTCCACTGCTGTCATGCGTTAGTAAATAAAATTAAACTGCTTTTACTGGTTTGGCTCATTTGAGGCTCATCTTACGTAGCGCGGGGTATTTCACCCGCACTACGCCATATCCCATACATTGCGTGAGCCTAAGCGATGGGAATGCTTCCTTGTGTTTATATAAAAATTTCATGCAGCATAGCTCTTCATTTGATACGCATGGCTGGTGGAATTCGCTATCAGTGCCTTTCTTATCGTAACGTTGCTATTTTTATATTTCATTTAGTTTGCGTAAGCAGGATTACAACCAACGAAGCCATAACGCTGAAAACACAGGGGCCAAAGAAGAGGAGAGGACGTGCGCTTTGAACAAAGTCCGTTTTCAGCGCTATGAGATCATGGAATGTACCAAAGCAACTAGCGCAAAAGTCTGTACTCTTAGGATTACAACTCCGTAACATCGCCAAGACTGTGTAGCGTGCATGCAAATTAACCAATATAATTGCCGTTTGCGGATATCTTACCGCATGTGCGTGGAACCGCGATTCTACCCTTCAGAGCAGATTTACCTTTTCGTTATTTTGTGTCGTAGTTTAACTCCAACAGTCGAGAGTCAGTATCAAGTTTACGCCGTTTATAACGCATCACGATCGCTCAAAAGAGTTGGTGTTTGTATTCATCAGTACCTCTATTTTCTTTTGTCAGAGCCTCCACGAATGATCCTTCCGCAGGAAAGAGAGGTGTTCACTTACACATTCGTGCTGCATCTTCATTATGATAACTGCTCAAAATGTCTCACGAGCTATCAGGAGGACGGCCAGACTAAATAGACACACAGAGCAGCATGCACAACATTCATGTAAGCAGCAATTGGAGGAGACGTGTAGTAATATGGACAATCAGTTAGGACTAGCAAAGACATGGAACCTTCTAAGGTACCTGCTAAACCCAGAGGAAACCAAGGCGATATACAAGCCAAATATTCACAACGTAATTCATGCTTATGGAGGACAAGACTTTCTACGAGAGGTTACACAGAAATATATCTCTCAGGCAAGACCGATTATGCAGGAGTAGTCATCAATGAGCTTTGAAAGGAAATTAGCGAAACAGAAGTAAGGGCAGCCTTGCACAAACTTAATACTAAATCAGCACCCGCTCGAGACAGAATCACAAATAAGACATTAAGGAACCTAGACGGTGAGTCTATAACGAACTTGACAGAATATATTAAGGAATGCTGGAAAACCGTTTAAAATACCACGGCAGTGGTAAACGGCGCACGTCATCTTGCCAGGCGATGGAGTACCTGAGACCCATATCCCCCACATCTTGCGTCGGAAAGCTGACGGAGCATGATTTTCTAGCGAGACTAACCAACTATCTCGAGGGCAGGGACCTGTTCCCCTCCACGATGCTGGGTTTCAGAAGGAATCTCTCCACGCAGGGTGTGATGCTCCAGTTTAAGCACCAAATCATGGACACTCAGGCAGATCCACTAGAGCCATCCTTAGCGTCGACTTAACGAGAGCTTTTGACACATACAGAAATACTCAGCAGCCTTGAAGAGCTAAGATTCAGAAGGAGAACTCGCAATTATGTTCGTGACTTCCTAACTGGCATAAAGGCACCTTGGGGGATCTCGCACCGGAAGAGATTGAGATTGGCAGCGCAGGCACACCACAGGGGTCAATGATATCGCCGATGCAGTGTAACCTGGCATTAATCGGATTACGAGCCAAACTACAAGAAATTAATGTCCTTAACCCACACTCTATATATGCCGATGATACTACTCTATGGGTAAAGGAAGGTAGTGATGGGCAAATAAAACACATACTCCGAAGCGCGATTGATACAGTCGAACAGTACCTACAGGGACTGGTTTGCTCGGCGGAAGAAAATCTGAATTATTATTATACAGGCCGAAACGCAGGGGCCGTAAACCAAAAAAGCTAGCGCAGCTTGCACTAAGCCGCGCAAAATAAAGGCTGGGTCACAGCAGAGCTGGTGGGCTGGTCTTGGCTTGGCTATACGCTTTTACCCTCTCTTTTTCCTACCCTTTGCTATACTGTACTCTCCTTGCTCTCGCCAAGAATTTCTCTTCTCTCTCTCTGTACTCGTTCTCTCGATCGTCAGAGTTATTGCATCCCACGCCGGAGAAGTGGGCGCATGTGTTCTGGGAGCGAATCAAAAGACGGCAATGATGAATAGAGGGCGTGCTGGTTCATGATGATGATAATTTTCTTGCTGAGAGCAGCATTTTGGGCAATTCATAACCTCGGAACGACTGCGCAACGAAAAAACGCGTACGACAAAGAAGACACACCTTGCGCTGGGTGTGTCTTTGTCGTCTGTGTTTTAAATGCGAATGCATTTCTTAGTCGGGCTATGTCAGGCGTCCGGCGTTGTCCGCGGCGCCCTCTCCCATAGCAACAGCTGCGGGCGCGCGCGCTTATCCTCGCCCCTAGCAACCGGAGCATGTGGTGCGAGAGAGTGTAGGAGAGGGTAGGTGCAGTGCTTCGCCGCTCCTTCTCTCGCCATTCGCTCTCTCTTCTCCCTGCGCCCCACTCTCCCGTCCGCTCGCGCCTCACTCTCGACCGTTCGCTGGCTGGGCGCCTCTCAAGGCGATGGCAGAAGTCGGTGAAGGCGAATGTCTGACGGCAACGGTACCCTCTCTCGGCGCAAGAAATGCATTCGTATTTCCTCACGATTCCCTTCGGGGAGGTGGGGGCATTTTTTGGTTGCGCAGTCGTTCTGAAGTTATAATTTCTATCTCCGACGCACGGGCCAACCTCGAGCATAACAGCTCTGCTGTAAAAACTCCTAGCGCGTATGTGCCACTGAAATTGCCCAAAGCCTACTACGCCGGAGAAATGTGCGTACGTCTTCTGGGAGCGAAGCAGAAGGCGAAGGAGAGGACGACAATGAAGAAGAGAGTGCGCGCGCCGGTTCATGATTGCGATAATTTTCAATCAACGACGCGCGGCCAACCTCGAGCGTAACAGTTCTGCGGCTACAGAGGGCAAGATAATCTCGAAAAGGACATACAATTGAAGACCGCTGCTGGGGAACCCATACGTAAGGTGATAAAATAAGTTTTGGGGCTACTCATTGGAGCAAAAGGCAACAATGGAGAAACCGTTAGTAAGCTGAAAGGGACAGTATATTAAGTTATGAGGTTGATCAAACGAGAGAGAGAGAGAGAGAGAGGTTTATTTATAGAAAGGCAGAGAGGTCGGCATAAGCGATAGCATGCTCTAGCCTGCTACTCTACACCGGGGGTGGGGAAAGGGGAGAAAAAAGAATGGTGGATGGCGATGGTAAGTAAGGGAGGTGAGTATGTACAGTCCCGTCTAGGTGGTGCAGTGCTATAGCCGCGCATCCAGTCCAGTGGCTTGTAGGAAAGCTGCGACCGCTCTTATGACCACAGTTGTGCTGTTGGCGTCAGGCCAAGGGCCCAACACAACCTCATCTTTTAATGGCCTATTATGCACTCCTTCAGTCGGGCGTAGCCAAGGGGGGGGGGGGGGTGGCGGGGTTCAAACCCCCCCCCCCCCGAAATTTTTCAGTGCTTGCGTATATATACACGCACACATACAAACGCACGCACGAACATACATAAAGCATGGTTGAACCCCCCCCGAAAAAAATTTCTGGCTACGCCCCTGCCTTCAGTAGAGGAAATCAGTTTCTGTCGTTCGCGTGCGTATGCTGGGCAGGTACAAAATATGTGCTCAAGTGTTTCCGGCACTTGACAGTGATCACAGTTGGGACCGGTGTCACTACAGCCGATGATATGTGCATAACGTCTTGTGAAGGCCACACCAAGACGAATTCGGTGAATCATACTTGTGTCGTTTTAATTTACGAGGCATACAGAACCTCATTTCGGGGTCCCATTTGTGTAATCGCCGGTGTCGTCGCTCCGGTTTGGTCCAGTGCTCAAGTGTGAGGTTACGCATTACGTACCGAAGCAGGGCATTCGTGTCTGGCCGTGAAAACGCAATGCGCACTTCAGGGCCACTGGTCAAGGCTCCTTTAGCTTCGGCGTCTGCGTCTTCGTTTCCCATTATGCCGCAGTGGGCAGGAATCCATTGGAAGGTGACGAGGTGGCCATTTGTTGAAGCAACGTGAAGAAGCTCCATAATTTCTATGGCTAAAATATAGTATGGACCTTGTCTCACGACGCAATTAATGGTTTACAAAGCGGGTTTTGCATCGCAGAATATCGTCCATGTACGAGGTTGCTCTCCAGAAATGAATCTTATTGCCTCCTGGATAGCAACAAGCTCTGCGGCAGTTGATGTGGCCAATACACACAGCGGGATGAAGGAAGGAAGCATGATCAGACTGGTATAGGCGTTCGATATGAGTAGGATAGTTTACGTAGCACTCTACCTTTTACGGTAAGCTGCAAAAATAAAAAAAAAATAAAAAATAAAATAAAATTAGAATGTCTAGTTAGAAAATTTTATAGACAAGCGATATCACTACCGATCAGCACTAGTAACTACAGGCTCTTAGAATTAGGCCTGCACAATACACAGGGGAAGAGCTCATAGAGGCGCAGTGGATAGCTCAGTACAAACGCCTTTCTACGACCAAGACATGAAGACATATACAAGAAAGACTAGGTATTGGTTACTATACTCAACACGGATCCAAAGTGGACATCCCGAATGATTTCATGGATACGATAACTGTTCCCCCCTTACCAAAGAACATGCACTGCGGGCGCTGCTATGTTGGTCTAGCCCGTCGCTGTGTAAACGACCGCGTGCGCAAGCATTCGAATAAGATGAGCAAGCAGCTAGAGATAGCCACTTGTCTGCACATTGCGTAGAATTGCGGTTGCGAAGCGCTGTTTGACAAGCGTTCCATTGTGTCCAACTATACTCATGGACGCGCTGGTTTTATTTCGAAGGATTTTGGCATTCACAAACATGCGCGTGAGTCATCCGTCTTTGTCGCTGCTTCAGAAAGTGATCTGGTTAAAAAAAGAAAAAAAGAAAAGGAAGACGGTCAGCCGCGCATGTACCCGTCCATTTTGCGTTGCAAGAGGGGTCTTATATGCCGCTTGAAGGAAATGAAATTTTGCGCTACTTCAGCGTCGCGAAGGCTGATTAAACAGCGCAGTTGGTGACATCAATTATAGCTTGCCCATTGCCGAATATTCGAATGCGAGACCCTCAGCTTTTCGAGGATGGTTATTAACTGGTCCTCCTCTCCACACCACTTGCTTCGCATTTGCTCTCCTCCCCTCTACCCATGTTTACCCTCTCCACGTCGCCACCTTTATTTATTTCACCAGGCTCACCTCGCTATAGGACGATTTCAGCGCGCACAAAGACGGAAGGAAGTAGACATTGTGAAATCCTACCAGCTGTTTCATTGCTTCTACTTTTTAAAGACGATAGTCTTTCTTGGGGAACTTAAACGCAGAAATTTTTGGTCTGTCTTTCTGTCTGTCTGTCTTTCTGTTTGTCGGCACGTCCCTCGATTCAGCCACTCGGCCAAAGTCGAACCACTTGCCCAAGGGCCAGCCATCGTGAACGGCTGACTAGGTTCATACTTGTGTACATTGTTGATCAAAAAGCAAACATTACGCATATCTGAGGCGCAACATCACTAGGTAAGTATTAGGCGGTGTGTTCCTTTAACAGAAAATACATAGATACGCAGTTTTAAAGACCTTGATGGTATGCGTTTAACGTTGAGACAGTAAAGCGTTTATTAAAAGATTGCCACAGCTGAAGCGATCAGCGGTTGGTTGGTTGGTTGGTTGATCCTAGAGGAATGGCACAACCCACCACGGGGGATCTGCCACGAATCGTGCGGCAGTAGGATGTGTGAGTGAAAAAAAAAAAAGGGGGGGGGGGGGAGTCCAAGCCGAGCAAGCGCGAGCGCCAGCACAACCGTCTTCGTCTCTTCTTTCGCAGGCGTTCTTGTCTGCGCCCTACCATGTACAAATCACTCCCCCGCGGAAAGGAGCCATCCTGGCGACCTAAGGAAACAGGTACAACTGGTGGGTCATAATGCGGCGTCAGTCGATCGACGTGAACAGTCCTCGCGGCCGCGACGACGGCGGTCCGTAGATGATTGAACATGCTCAATCATATAGTTAACTGGGGATGCTTGACGTAGGACGTGGTAGGGGCCTTCGTACTTAGGCAGTAGCTTTGTGGAAAGGCCAGGAGCGGAGGAGGGAACGCGAAGCCACACCAACGTTCCAGGCGAATACGACTGAGGAGGCAGGTTTTCGTCGTGACGGTCCTTCTGGCCCTACTCGCCCTACAATGTTACAACCCTGGTTTCTTAAGGTGCGCTGAAAATGCGACTGCGCTGAAACTTGTCTTCCTCCGTGCCCTCTGCACAAGCTCATGTTGTGTTTCGGTTTCGGATCAGTATTGCATTGTACGAATGACAGGGGGCGCCGCTCTGGCATTCCTGTTTTACCCAGGCGACGTGTAAGTAAGAGAGCTTGTGGAGAGTACTCGTTGAGTGCGGACGTTTCTTCTCCTTCGGCGCATCGCGCCAAACAGCGTGTTCGGGCTGGCCGGCGTCCCCACCCTGTCGCGTTGGTCGCCGCTGGTCTTCGCCTGCCGCTGCGCCGGGACTACCAGCCCGCAACACAGCACTCGTGTTTCCCGACGTATTGCCAGATGGCGTCCATATCTCACGCAGCGCCTCTTCTATCGTCTTTAGACGACATTTGCAGCGAAGCACGCAGATACGCGGCCAATTTTTTCACCTCGCTACACTAGGCTTCCCTCTCACCCACTTAGCTTTACCTGTGCTCTCCCTCCCGTCATGCTTCGCTCCCTCAGCAGGGCTATAGAAAGTGGGCACGACGGATCCCCAGGGATTCACCTCCCCGCTGTTAAAACGCTTGGTTGTCAGACAGCGTGGTGGTTTGTGCCCGGACTTCTTATGTTCTAAATTCATTTTACATGTTTTGTTCTTATGTTCTGTTTATTGCGTTGTTGCTCCAGCAAGTATGAACCAACCAATCCCAATACGCCCGCTTCTGTAATTCTAACGTGCATTGTCTGTTAGCTCAATATGGTAGCCTTAGTAAAGCCCGAATACATAAAAGATTCAGCGCGTGTGAAATTCAGGTTTAGATGTCTATCCACTGCGACTTGCACTTAATCGAAGCTAATCTGGAAAAGTTATGCGCTGATCTGCAATCTCGTTGATAACAGCTGAGCTGTTATAGCTCGGCGCAGTATGTCTGTCGTGACCCAAAACTATTATCATCATGAACTGGCACGCGCTCTCTTTGTCTTCCTCTTCTGCCTCGCTCCCAGAACACGTGCACCGATTTCTTCGGCGTGGCCTGTAATAACCATGATATCTGAAAGAACGAGTACAGAAGAAAGAGAGAAGTAAACACGAAGGTAGAAAGAAAGATATAAAGAGAAAAATATTCCTGCCGAAAATAAACTCTTCACGAGGCAGGATTCGAACCCGCGCGCATGCCCTCGATCCGAAGGTGGCCCCCCCACGGTGGTCTAGTGGTTATGGCGCTCGGCTGCTGACCCGAAGGTCGCGGGATCGAATCCCGGCCGCGGCGGCTGCATTTTCGATGGAGGCGAAAACGTTTGAGGCCCGTGTACTTAGATTTAGGTGCACGTTAAAGAACTCCAGGTGGTCAAAATTTCCGGAGCCCTCCACTACGGCGTCTCTCATAATCATAGCGTGGTTTTGGGACGTTAAACCCCAGATATTATTATTATCGATCCGAAGGTGAGCGTCCTAACCACGCGGCTATCCAGGCACGCTTCCAGGGCATAGCATAGCCTGTATCGTATAGTCCTAGCAAGGGGATGGGAAAGAGAAGTCAGCGTGAGGAAAATGTGATGGTGTGGAAGAGGGGAAACGGAAAGAAATATATAAAAAAGAGAAAGAGATTCCTGTCGAAAATAAACTCTTCACGAGGCAGGATTCGAACCCGCGCGCATGCCCTCGATCCGAAGGTGAGCGTCATAACCACGCGGCCTATCCAGGCACGCTTCCAGGGCATAGCATAGCCTTGTATCGTAGAGTCCTAGCAAGGGGATGGGAAAGGGAAGTCAGCGTGAGGAGAAATGTGATGGTGTGGAAGAGGGTGCGGAAGAGGGGGAAACGGAAAGAAATATATAAAAAAGAGAAAAAAGAGATTCCTGTCGAAAATAAAACTCTTCACGAGGCAGGATTCGAACCCGCGCGCATGCCCTCGATCCGAAGGTGAGCGTCATAACCACGCGGTTATCCAGGCACGCTTCCAGGGCATAGCATAGCCTTGTATCGGATAGTCTAGCAAAGGGGAATGGTAAAGGGAAGTCAGCGTGAGGAGAAATGTGATGGTGTGGAAGAGGGTGCGGAAGAGGGGAACGGAAAGAAATATATAAAAAAGAGAAAAAGAGATTCCTGTCGAAAATAAACTCTTCACGAGGCAGGATTCGAACCCGCCGCGCATGCCCTCGATCCGAAGTGAGCGTCCTAACCACGCGGCTATCCGGCACGCTTCCAGGGGCATAGCATAGCCTTGTATCGTATAGTCTAGCAAGGGGATGGGAAAGAGAAGTCAGCGTGAGGAGAAAGTGTGATGGTGTGGAAGAGGGTGCGGAAGAGGGGAAACGGAAAGAAATATATAAAAAGAAAAAGAGATTCCTGTCGAAAATAACTCTTCACGAGGCAGGATGCGAACCCCGCGCATGCCCTCGATCCGAGGTGAGCGTCATAACCACGCGGCTATCCAGGCACGCTTCCAGGGCATAGCATAGCCTTGTATCGTAGTCTAGCAAGGGGATGGGAAAGGGAAGTCAGCGTGAGGAGAAATGTATGGTGTGGAAGAGGGCGCGGAGAGGGGACACGGAAGGAAATATATAAAAGAGAAAAAGAGATTCCTGTCGAAAATAAACTCTTCACGAGGCAGGATTCGAAACCCGCGCGCATGCCCTCGATCCGAAGGTGAGCGTCATAACCACGCGGCTATCCAGGCACGCGTTCCAGGGCATAGCATAGCCTTGTATCGTATAGTCCTAGCAAGGGGATGGGAAAGAGAGTCAGCGTGAGGAGAAATGTGATGGTGTGGAAGAGGGTGCGGAATAGGGGAAACGCAAAGAAATATATAAAAAGAAAAAGAGATTCCTGTCGAAAATAAACTCTTCACGAGGCAGGATTCGAACCCGCGCGCATGCCCTCGATCCGAAGGTGAGCGTCATAACCACGCGGCTATCCAGGCACGCTTCCAGGGCATAGCATAGCCTTGTATCGTATAGTCTAGCAAGGGGATGGGAAAGAGAAGTCAGCGTGAGGAGAAATGTGATGGTGTGGAAGAGGGTGCGGAAGAGGGGAAACGGAAAGAAATATATAAAAAAGAGAAAAAGAGATTTCTGTCGAAAATAAACTCTTCACGAGGCAGGATTCGAACCCGCGCGCATGCCCTCGATCCGAAGGTGAGCGTCATAACCACGCGGCTATCCAGGCACGCTTCCAGGGCTTAGCATAGCCTTGTATCGTATAGTCTAGCAAGGGGATGGGAAAGGGAAGTCAGCGTGAGGAGAAATGTGATGGTGTGGAAGAGGGCGCGGAAGAGGGGAAACGGAAGGAAATATATAAAAAAGAGAAAAAGAGATTCCTGTCGAAAATAAACTCTTCACGAGGCAGGATTCGAACCCGCGCGCATGCCCTCGATCCGAAGGTGAGCGTCATAACCACGCGGCTATCCAGGCACGCTTCCAGGGCATAGCATAGCCTTGTATCGTATAGTCTAGCAAGGGGATGGGAAAGGGAAGTCAGCGTGAGGAGAGATGTGATGGTGTGGAAGAGGGTGCGGAAGAGGGGAAACGGAAAGAAATATATAAAAAAGAGAAAAAGAGATTCCTGTCGAAAATAAACTCTTCACGAGGCAGGATTCGAACCCGCGCGCATGCCCTCGATCCGGAGGTGAGCGTCATAACCACGCGGCTATCAGGGCACGCTTGCTGGGCATAGCATAACAAGGTGTTCGACCAGGCTAGTTGGTATTCCAGGGTGACGTGAACAGCTCGTGAAACACACAAGGACGAGTAACCGACGTGACTAGCGCTGAACCCTATAAAACGAGATGAAAGCTCATGCCAAATTAACCACAAGAATAAATTCGTTGACTGCTCTAGTAGCGTTGTGTATTGCTTATCACTTTCATGCGGACAGACTTATATCGGCCAGACGGGCAGGTGCCTTAAAGGCCAACTCCGGCGATTTTTCGAGGTCTATGGATCTCCAAGAAATTCGCTGGGTACGTTCCTTTGCACGTTTCCGTCATTTATGCCAAATTACAGGCTTGAGACATGCGCAGATTGTTTGCAAATGAATTTTAAAGATTGTCTGCAAACGACCTCCTGGCTTCCCACAATTATTGGCAACATTGCGTCTGTGACGTCAGTATTGGGAAGGCGGCGGAAGTGACGCAGCCGAGGGCACCGCTAACTTCGGCGCTTCGGCCGCTACAGCGAGCGTCTGCTGTGCACAAGGCGACAGACAGCGTTGATTTGGCCCGCGCTTCGCTGGTCGTCCCGGGTGTCACAGTTTTCATACTCTGCGCCGGCGTGACCGGCATGCATTGCACGACTTCCGGTTTGTTCGTAACAACGTCTACGTCATATGTAGACAGTACACTCGGTTGCTTTTCGGTTTTGGCGTAGCGCTTTTTTGCTTATTTAAAATTATTCTCCAATTTGCCGAGTATTTCTGCTATCGGGCCCGTAACAGGAGCGTCTCAGGAACATAAAAGCACCATTACTTTAACATGGCCAAAAAATCGCCGGAGTTGGCCTTTAATGTACGTTTGCAGGAGCGTAACCAAAAGGTACGCAGAGGGACAGAAGGTTTTCTTGCGATTCACTGTTCACAATGCGGGTGTGCTCCAGCATTCGACAACACAGATTTTAGCTAGGCTAGGCATCGTCAGGATAGCACGCGCATCTTCATTTAAGCTGAAGCTATCGCTAAAGGCAGTTTCATCAGCAAACCTTCCATCGCTCTTACTGACAAAGAAATAGATTACCTTAGTTCATCCGGTCAGATAACCTATATAGATACTCCGGTCGCTTTTCCTGATGTCTTTTCGCGGTTTCTTGTGGTTTTTGCTTATTACTTCTTTTTGTCTCTCGGTTCTCTTTCCATGTCTGCCGTCATGCGCAATTTAATGAGCGGTGATCACGTGTGTCATCTTGTTCTCGTTTTCCATGTTCGTGTTAATAAATTTCAGTTGGAAGTCAGCGCTGGTCCTCGTCGGTTACTCGTCCTTGTGTGTTTCACGCGCTGTTCAAGTCGCCATAGCATAGCCTCGTATCGTGTAGTGTAGCGAGGGGGGGGGGGAGGTAAGTCAGTGTGAGGAGGAGAAATGTGATGGTGTGGACAAGGGGAGACGGAACGAAAGATATAAAGAAAGAGAAAAAGAGACTGCCGAAAATAAATTCTTCACGAAGCAGGATTCGAACCCGCGTACCCTCGATCCGAAGGTGGGCGTTCTAATAACGCGGCTATCCAGGCACGCTTGCAGAGCGTAGCATAGCGCCTTGTATCGTATAGTGTAGCAAAGTGGTGGGAAAGGGAAGTCAGCGTGAGGAGGAGAAATGTGATGGTGCGGAGGAGGGAAGGGAGTAGGGCAGAGAGTAAAGCATAGCACAGAAAGAATGAGAAAGAGACATATAGAGCGAAAGAAATACAGAAGGAGAAAGAGATAAGATCGACGAACAGATGGGAAGAACCAGCGAGAACACGAAACAAGGACGAAGAAGGCACATTCAATCGCACACCGTCGCCGGATAGATGGGACACTAGATGAGACAAGAAACGTTGAGGTGATGCCATACTTTCACAGGGCGTCTCACGGGCTGAGACGGTGAGCGCAGTTCAGCCTGCAAGACCAGTCGCCGAACTGTTTTCACTAAGAATTTGTCTCTTTCTTTATATCTTTCATTCCGTCTCTGTTTTTCTCTCTTTCTTTCTTTCTTTCTTTCTTTCTTTCTTTCTTCTTGCTTTCTTTCTTTCTTTCTTTCTTTCTTTCTTTCTTTCTTTCTTTCTTTCTTTCTTTCTTTCTTTCTTTCTTCTTTCCTTCTGTACTCGTTCTCAGGTTACTACAGGCCACGCCGTAGCGGTGAGTAGTGCGTATTGCCCAAATTGTATGCCACATACCCATTCATAATGGTGATAGTTTTCGGGCACGGTCACACACTCCACACACTTTACGCCGAGCTAGAACAGGCTCGCTGTTCTAACTTGTGTGAGACATAAGCGCTTCTCTCTCTTCTTTCGTGTCCTCGTGTAAAAGTTGTGCGCTTCCTACCAAGATGGATCCATACCAACTTGCCCGATATAATTGTTTATTAAGAATTTACGATTGGCAGCCAAATTTTGCAGTCTCTACGATAGTATGGATATCTAGGTCAATTACTAACAGTAGAGCCTATTCATGAAAAAGAAATTCAACCAAGTAAAACGCTGAGGCATTCCCAAATCACGACAGAATCTTGTCGCTCTGCTTACCATTGCACTTTGCCGGTACTAATCTGTGGAGCAGAACCTTGGACTACAAAGCAACGTGAAAAGAAGCTAAGGACGGAAAATGAGAGTTAGCAGTATTACGACACAAGATCAGAGAACAAACACGGGTGGCCGACATTTAGCGAAAGAAATCACTGGTCGCGAAATGCGTATGGTTAGTTAATTAAACGAATCAAACAAAGGGACGAGAGAAACGCAGCTGAGGACGGCAGGGAAGCATTAAGTAGGCGTAAAACGGAATCACCTCGCTGAAAAGGGGCAAATTGGAAAACATTGGGTGATGCTATCGAGAGGAAGGTTTCATACAGGGCATCAGCGTGACCCTGCATGATAGGGCCGGAAAGAATGATTGGCTTTGGCAGTTCGGAGCGCATGTGGCCGGAACCCCGCTTTGAGAAATGCACTATCATTCGTCGTCTTAGTGTATACCGCACCTGTAGAGGATCAATCACCTTTCAGTTTTTGTCAACGCAGAGCAAACTTAACTTTCTCCAAGGACGGCGATTAGGCGTTGCCTTGCAAGTATATTGTTCACGTCTGGGCGATATGATCATGCTCATAACAAATCACGCTTCTTTTGGATTGTACGTAACATGACCGTGTGTAAAAGCATATGTTCGTTCCAATAAAATTGAAAGCAACGACTGAGCGCCCTGCCTTCCTTTTTCCTAGCCATCTTTTTATCCACTGTTCATAAGACAAAGCGTAACCAACTTGCCCACCACTGAATCAAACAATAGAAAGCGCTTTGACACCGTTTGAGGCTGAATTGGTGCTCATCTTCTTTCCCACAGCGGCACATAAAAGCCTGCTAGCAACGATACGGCGTAATACAATAAATGCTCGTGGCATTGTCGAAACCGCGAACTATGCTTGTCCAACAAGGTTTGCTGCGAGCATCTATCCTGATCACCAGACGACCATCATCGTGATCAGTACCATCATCACATGATCCGGAAATCATAACTGTGATTGGGCACTTGTTTGCTTCGGAGCTTCACTTTCCACTCAAAAGCGTCAAGTCTAATCGACCAGGCAACGCTCCTATGGAGGGACGTGGCGTGTAACAGGCTACCGAACAGCAGCTCTTTCCTTACGAGAAAGCAATCGGCCGTCAACCGTGCCAGTCTGACCACGCGCCCAAGTTTTGGAGACGTTGTGTAAACGGCCGCGTGCGAGTGAAGGTCCGACGAAAACAGCTGACGTCACGACTCGCTTCCTCGAAGTGGCACTTTTTGTTTGTCTTTTCGCCTTCAGGGAGAACGGCTCCTCGTCCTTTCGTTCTCCGACCAGGAGAAGCTGCTATTTCTGGTCCCACTGGCATCTTTGCTACACAGTGCAGCTATGCCAGATGTGCTCGCCATTATGGCCACAAACATTGAAGGCTGACCATCCGGCCTTGCAGCGGTCTCTACGTGCGTAAGCGTGCGCCCCCCCCCCCCTCTAGTTACTCACCATTGATTCGGACGATAATAGCGAGGCCTGATGTTGCATTCAGAGAACTGTTCACTTCTCACTTTTGCCGCCGCGGAGAGCCTGGGACCAACGCAGGCCTTTGTAAGAAGCACGTCATCGCTTCATTTTCATTTTTGCATCCTCTGCGGAGCTTGTTTTCTTTCGGACTCGACCAACGATGGGATTGGCGCGGCGGTCAGGCGTGGCTTGTGATTACCCTGATGGGTGAGAGAGAGAAAGAGATAAATTCTTGCCGAAGAAAAGTTCTCCACGAGGTGGGATTCGAAGGCGAGCGCCTTAACAGCGTGGCTATCCAGGCAAGCTAGCCTCGTGTAGCATATCATTGTGTAGCAACCCCGCCACGGTGGTTATTGTGCTCGACTGCTGATCCGAAAGTAGCGGGATCGAATCCCGGCCGCGGCGGCCGCATTTGCGATGGAGGCGAAAATACTATAGGTCCGCGTGCTTAGATTTAGGTGGTAAATCCCCAACATTCCCTAGTAGCTACAGGCCCATTGCATTAACAAGCTGTCTTGCAAAAACGTATGAGAGCATTATAAACATAAGACGCACTTTCATTCTTGAATCAAGACATCTAATAGACTCGCACCAGTGCGGATACAAAAAGGGCTGCTCCACCACTGACCATCTCGTCAGACTGGTACACGGAATGCGAGAAGCGTTTTTACGCAACCAGTACTGTCTCGCGGTTTTTTTTTTTTTTTTGGACTTAGAGAAAGCATATGACACGACGTAGCGACATGGGATTCTAAGAGACTTTGCAGACTTGGGGAAGAATGCTAAGGTGCCTATGCGATTTCCTCTCTAATCGAAGGTTTCATACGTCTCGGCACAGCACTTTCACGAACACTTGTCCAAGAAAATGGCGTACCACAAGGCTGCATTCTCAGCACTACCCTTTTCATAGTCAAAATTAACTCCATTAACAAGGTCATCCCCCTCACAGTCATGCACTACATACTCGTTGACATTACCTGTTTGGTAAAGCTTTGTGTATTTAATTACTCTTATGTAATGTAATGTTGTTATCTTCACTGTAAACTGCTAGAACTAACGTTCTGTATTTATAATCTTACGTTCTATTCTCGCCCCTCCGCTCTATAATCATACAGGCTGTATTGTGCTCGTAGGGGCTGGTTGGCGCTTTGGAGGAAATGAACAGGGTCCTGTCCATATTATACGTTGTTCACCCCGTGTATGGTAGCACCTCCCCATATATGGATCTACTTGATGTCATATATGGCGTGGTCATATATGCAGCGCTATTCGCCCCATATATGGACCAGCAGTGCCATATATGGCTGTATTTTGCTTCATATATGGACCAATCGCGCCATATATGGCCCTACTTACATCCATATATGGTAAACGGTAGCCACATATGCAGACATATATACTCATATATAGCCGCGTATAATTTATATAAGTGCCATATATGACATTTGCGTAAGGGCAAAGCGCTTTATTTTGGTAGCCTGAGGGTCTCACAGATTAAATGAATAGATAGCGACAAAGGAAGCTCATTATATTCTAGCGAGCATAATATATAAGCCGGAGCAGCAACAGGACTGCTATGTGGTACGTCTCGCACTGACGCCGCTCGGAGTGAGGCAACTCGGGGCTTCCGCACATCTCCTTTAACCGCTGTCGTCGTGGTCAATGGGGTTGCGTAGTGCCGGCGTGAAAAACGAGCTCATTCGCTGCAGCGAGTTGCGCAGAAGCTGTCCTGCTTTTACGACCCTCGGTGTTGCGAAGCATCTTTCGCACAGCGTCAACCTTTTTTTCTTTTGTAAACTGCAATGCCACGTGGTCTCGGACGTTTTTCTCTCGCCGCTCCTCACAGGTACCCAGAGTTTGAGGAAACAGCCTAACGTGCGAGATGCCTCGAGGTCTGCGGCACTAAAGGGGCCAGGTGGGAAGTCTCCTGCTTCGCGAAGTGCTTGAAAACCGTAGCAAGTAGCACTAAGTACTCTGCGATGCCAACGCAGCATGCCACCGACGTCCTGCGCTACGGCATGCCGTGGAAAACGGCAGCTACCAAGGCCGCGAGGCAGCTGCGATACCTAGAGGGTGTGGGAAAGACACGGACAGCGCGCAGTGCCACCAATAGATAGCAGGCCTGCCCAGTAAGCTTCATCACATCTATTTATTTATTTTGTTGCGATAGCAATTATATGGACACTCTCGGTGCGTCTTCCCCGTCCAGCCGTTTCACACACATATATATATATATATATATATATATATATATATATATATATATATATATATATATATATATATATATAGTTGAGAAAGGACGACAAACGTGCGAAACAAGCCCCCCCCCGCACACACGCACACACACGCGCACACACGCACACGCACGCACGCACGCACGCGCACACACACACACACACACACACACACACACACACACACACACACACACACACACACACACACACACACACACACACACACACACACACACACACACACACACACACACACCACACACACACACACACACACACACACACACACACAACACACACACACACACACACACACACACACACACACACACACACACACACACACACACACACACACACACACACACACACACACACACACACACACACACACACACACACACACACACACACACACACACACACACACACACACACACACAGTGTCCAAATATCACGCAGCACGATTTAAAAAAGGAACGTCGTCACACCTAGTGCACATTGCTCCCAGTATATTGTAGTTGCCACTACTAATTTTTTCGGCCCCGCCACGGTGGTCTAGTGGTTATGGCGCTCGACTGCTGACCCGAAGGTCGCGGGATCGAATCCCGGCCGCCGCGGCTGCATTTTCGATGGAGGCGATAATGTTTGAGGCCCCGTGTACTTAGATTTAGGGGCACATTAAAGAACCCCAGGTGGTCGAAATTTCCGGAGCCCTCTACTACGGCGTCCCTCATAATCATACCGTGGTTTTGGGACGTTAAACCCCAAATATTTTTATACTATTTTTTTCCGTTATTGAGGTTTAGTTAATTAGTCCTAATTATGTTTCTGACTTGACAAATGCTCACCTAATCATTAAAATGTCAACGAGGCATATGTATGCTTGCTCAAATGACGTGTAACTGCGCTATTTTCAGCAACGTTCTAATTACGTGCTCATTTTTTCCGGCTGACAAAAAAAGCACGCGAACTATAAAAAATAACATCTGACTACGCTCCCAGCCGCAATAGGTGGGAACGTAGTCTTGACTTGCTACCTCACAGTGATCCTGTTTGGGGGTGCTGCTTCCTGATGCGCGCTGCAGTCTAGTCACGTGTCAGTTTTCAGATTTCGCGGGCTTCCCTGATGAACCGCAAAAAATGAGCGCGCAGTTAGCACGTTGTTGAAAAAAATTCAGCAGATCCAATGCGTTGTGGGAATTAGTTTCATGCGAAGCAATCAGCGAGTACTTCTATGCTGTATTTTATGGCTTTGAGCCAAGCGTTACGAGGTGGATCGACGTGTTTGGTAAATGTAGTAGCCATGGGTGCACATCGCGCTACACTTACACTACTACACTTACAAAAAGCCCTCGCGTTATAGAATACATAAGTCAGTATTATCGAAACTAATTGCACTTTATGGTGCAATCATGTGAATATCATGCGTAACTTTCGCTAATGTATTCTTCCGGGGTCGAGCAATGCTTCAATATAGCTTGTCGAATCATAGGAATACCAGTGTAATGTTTTTTACACTGCTGTACCTCTAATATTATTAGAGGTATAGCAGTGTAATAACCTCTGATATTATTAGAAATGGAGATTTGCGCTTGTGCCCCTGACTTTCAATGTTCGTTGCGAACAACGTGTTAGATGTGGAAGCGTGATTACCATAGTTTGCTAATTAGATCCTAGATACCAAGAGTTGAAACATGGTTAAAGATTTGCATTTCGCACCGGAGACGCTCATGATATATTTCCATTAAAGAACGTAGTTTATTTTTTTGAAGTACATTGGTCGCGAGTTCCAGAGAAGGTCGCAGCGTTCACAATCACGTGACGTCATCGGGAACAAAGATGGTCTTCATGGTCGTCTCATTTCCATGTTGCAGCCACGTTTCTCCGTTTCACGACTGTGTTTCTCGCAATTCCGCCAAACGAATATTTAGACGTCTCCCAGCAGAGATTGTGCCTGCAATAGACCTTTTTCAAGCAATCCCAGAACCCACCGAGGGCGCGCGAAGCACTATGGGAAAAGTGTGTACGGCGAGCCCACCGGTTGTTCCGTCGCTCGTTGGCGCCTTGGGAGCACCAAACGAAAAAAAAAAAAAACGCGTCGCCGCTGGTTGATTGTTATTAAATCCTAAATACTACACGTCTGAACGCACCTGCATGTATCTCTACGCATGAAACGCGAAAGAAATGATGCAGTCAGTGTAGGTATATTACCGAGCGGATGGATACCGGATGTAGCAGTTAAGCGGCATGCGAGTTATCACGTGCCGGTATACATGCAGTAAAAACGTGCTATCGTGAGCAATGTGAGCTGGAACACCGAATTCGTATTTATTCAATGGTTACTTGTTCACAAGCCACTACGGCATTTAATGCCATAGTGGCTCGTGATAGGGTTTAACTAAACTGTAGAGAGGTGTTACAGTGTTCAGGTATACACAGATGATTATATTATTTTAATTGACAAGTCATGCGCTGTACAAGGAAGTGAGCACATCCTAAATGTGTTTAAAGAAAAAGGGATTGGACTAGAATTCACTTGCGAGATGCCTTGCTCTGACAATTTGCAGTTTCTTGATCCATGCTTTTAAGTTTCAATGCGGAGCATGTTCGCGGACACTATAGCCTGCGTTCAGTGAAATCGGTGTTCAATTTCGCGTCGGCGCATTCGAATGTTGTTAAACGAAGAATTGTGATGTCATGATTACGCAAGGCATTGGAAAAAAGCTTGCGCACATAAGATGAGCAGTAGTTTCCAGCTGCAAAGTGATCAAAGAGGCGGGATATCCTGCGTATCGTTGTATCGGTTCGCGAAAATCTGTTCGCATGGCAAAGAAGGATTAACACGGACGTTCTCCATCCGTAAATAATGAAGAGACTAGAAATACTGCAGTTATTCCACGTATGTATAATAAGTTCCTCAGTCGCATGGCCTGAAGAACGTAGGGAAGCGATGTGGGGGTGAAGGTTGTGTTTGCTGCCCCAAATAAGCTCAGTCGCATTAAGGTCGCAGGGGTCTGCGGTTAGCAAAGAAAAATGCGGTTAGAGGCATGTCGATTGTTTTGTAAATTGTGTAGGAGTTAACCGTAAATTTCTCTTTCTTGTGTCCACATGTACATCAGCAAGATGGGTCGATGTATTAATACGTATACGCGCCTCAGCGAACATCGAAATTCATTGAATGGAGCCGTCTCATCTCGCCTCTCTATGTCAGTCATGAAAATGTAATCCCATCTTCGAAAGCACAGTAATTTTGTACCATCAACCTAATCGGACAACGCGAGAAATTTCGGAGGCATATCATGTCACAAATAACGCCACACTTTGTGTCAGTCAACCTTCTCAGTCGTTACAAGACCAGGAATTCTACCTTATTAATCGACTGTAAGCACGCGCCTTGGTTGTTTGACTTTTCGTACCTCTTTATGACACGCGCGACGCACTCCCATTTTTTTATGCTTTTTTTCACGCGTGCAATAATCTTTCAGTTGTGTGTGAGCGCTGGTTTGTGCATTTCCTTCTCCTTGTACTGCTGCTTTCATTTTGAACAAGTATTATTCCAACCTGTATAAGTGGGCACTTCTCGTTCGTTACACATATGGTGCGAGTGACGCAATGGATATGTATCCCATTTCCCCAAATGCCGACTAGTGTACTATAGATATCAGAACCTCACACTGTAGTCGTCGACAGTGTCGATGGACGTTGATTCCAAATGCATCCGCGAATCAAAGACCGCTCCTGGACTTCATAGGCAACCGAGCTGTATTTTTTTTATTTATGCCGTAAGGCGCAATGGGGCAAAAAAATAAATAAAAGGGGACGCTTCAGAGCCGCTCAACTTAATGTTACTGTATATGCTTAAAGGTAGCATATACAGTAACTCTAGCTCAACTGGCCCAACAGTGGGAGAGATGCAAATCGTCGAGAGGCCGTCGCAGCTAAGCACTGAATTTCGTGATTGAATTGCGCAGTAACATGTTGCACCTTGTCAAATTCACTGTGTCTAAAAAGTCCTGGCACGGCGCAAGCGGAAAGCTACAGCTCGAGTCCCGCGCGCTCGTCGCGGCGGCTGCTGCGGCGTACACACATTTCCCATGAGCGCTTGCGCGCCTGTTGGTGGCGCTCGTGTGCTTGAAAAAGGTCTATTCTACGACCGTTGGTCACGGCGACGATTGCACCAAGCAGGCGGACCACTTCACCAAAGCGAAAGGTGTGACGGCGATATTCTCCTACAAAACGCGCATCAAGGCACCCTATATTCTCCCTCACCGTGCTTCCATCTGGGTTCAGACGCAGTACTTATTGGCAGACCTCCTTCTCCACCGCCTGTTGCACTTCGTGATCCGTCTGCATTGTGAGCTGACCGGCTTCGTTAGCCACGGTATTTGCCGACGAGAGAAGAAAGAAATCGCTTTGAAGCCATTCTTGCAGCGTCTGACCCCATTCTTTTTCCTGCGGTGAGCCGCCAGTTTCGCCGATGTCGAGAAAGAGCGTATGCTGCATGAATGGCGGCATTATTTAGCCGCTCACCCTCGGTGGTCCGCCCCATTTTGGAAAGGTTGGCAGATCGCGCTTGACGCGGTCTTTCATTTCGGGTCATTTCGCGCAGCTACAACGTCGTTCCCCTTTCCTGACGAAAAGTGAAGGACCCCGACCTCTTACATGGCCGTTTTTATTCGACAGTCAAGCGGAATGAATCACAGCTCCTACTTTCCTAACTATGCGCGGGTATTTCGTAGCCATGCCATCTGCACGATTCTCTAATTATGCCACTGTCATTGTTGGCCATTCGCATGATTCAATTAATTTATTTTTATTTATTTCGTGAATACCGCAGGAGTGGATACAAATACGTTCAACTAATGAATTATACATGACACAGTTAGATCAATAAAAAAAAAACGCCACGCACTGTAAGAATAACAAAATATAAGGTAGAAGGACAGAAACAAAAGCAGTGTCCTTATATACGCCTATAAGCTCTGCAATATACCTGTCTAAGCACTTATATATTAGGTTACGGTAGTATAAAATCAGCCAAATACTACATAAAAGCAAGGTACCAACAACCAACGATAAAAAAAAAAAGGCAGCTTCGCACTAGAAACCCAAGCCTGAACGAAGATCGGAGCTGGGTGGCCTTCCTTGTTTCTCTTTGTCTTTCTTTTTTTCCCTCTCTTTCATTCTCTCTTTGTCTCTGGTTTTTTTCTATTTCTTTTTTGCTTTCTATCTCTATCTGGAATAGATATGTAAATTTTATTCCGCAACAAGAGCATGTTTCGAGGAGGGCAGGTAAAAGCTGTTAGAACAGCTTGAGGAGCCGTGACCCCCTTGAAGCGCGAGAGGCCGTGGCGCAAATCTCCTACGAGAGGAGGCTAAGCGGAATGTCCGACGACCGGTGGGCCGAACAGATATACAAGTGCATCCATCTGCGCTTTCTCAGCACCAAATAGGTGACCCGGACTAAAATCCACACCGAACGGTTCGGCGTCTAAAATATCACGACCGCTCCGCAAGCTGGGCAAAGGCAGACAGTCGAAGCCACTGAGCTGGCGAAGTCGATGAAGTCGGCGATGACAGTGTACCGATCTCATAAACAAGACATTGAAAGGGAGCGACACCTCCAGGGGAAGCAGTCTCCTCTCTCAGGCCCGTGGCGGTGTGCCGCGCTCCCTGCAGGCCAAGTACACACACGACACGTCTACGACCTGCCACCGTGCAGCGCGGTCGAGGAGATCATACAGCATGTGCTCGAGTGCGCTGACCTGCAGCCTGGACCACCCGAGCCTCCGCTCTAGCAGACGAACTTCAGTGTCCTGGCGACAGCGCTGGGTTTCCGCTAGGTAGCAGAGTTGTGCCTTTGATAGTAAAGCCCCTTTTGATAGAACTCGCCTCTCGCAACCCCATTCGCCAAGTGCGCTCACGTGCGCAAAAAGCGTCCTTTTGAGGGAAAGCCACCTTCACGGCCGCGCGGGTACGACCGCCGCGCCACCGCCGCCGCTGTCCCTAAAGCCCCTCCATCGCGTCTGCTGCAGAAAACGCATGGAGGGGCTTTAGCTGTCCCAAGCAGTCCGGCTCAGTGCGGAATGTGTTTCGTTGGTGTTGTGTTGGTGTCCCAGCTACCGTATTTATTCGAATCTAAGCCGATGTTATTTTCGAAAATACGATGTGCGAAAGTGGGGGGGGGGGGGGGGGGGGGGGGTAGGCCGATAAGTTGCCGGTGGTTTCTTGGCCCGCGTCAGCCAGTGGGCGCGCGTGACGGTGCAAGTTGTAGCGAGCGCGGGCCAAGAAACCACCGTTAACTTATCGGGTTACGTAGGCGAGCCGGCGAGTCGCGGCCGCAGCCACGGCCACCTGGATCGGGGCGCGCGGCGGTGTTGCTCCGGCCGTCCCATTCGGCGCGCGCCCCTTTGAAAAAATGTAATCACGGCCACCTGGATCGGGGCGCGCGGCGGTGTTGCTCCGGCCGTCCCATTCGGCGCGCGCCCCTTTGAAAAAATGTAATTGAGGTAGTTCAGCCGCGCGCCGCGACGCGGCGCTCTTCTCCTACCCCCCTTGCCAGTTCTTGGGGGAAGGCCAGTTCTTGAGGCACGAGGATCGGTTGCGACAGACCTCCCAGCGCGCGAGCTGCGTTCTGCGCCGGAGAAGCCTCTGGGGTTGCAACAAATATGCATTGGTGCGAGAGCTGTGGAAGTCGGTCCATGTCCCATGCCTGACCTTTGCGAATGCCATTATATGCCTGACAAGCAGGACCCGTGAGTGGCTGGAGCGAGGCCAAAGGGAGGTGGGCCGTTTGGCACTAGGCTGCCATGGAAGGGTCGCAGTGGAGGCCATTCAGGGGGACGTAGGCTGGTCAACGTTCGAGGCAAGGGAAGCCACAAGCAAGATCGCTTATGAAGGACGCCTACGCTTCATGGGTGATCACCGGTGGGCCCGTCGCATGTTCCGCTACCTGCACTTCGTGGGGCTCAGAACGCAGTGGTTGAATAGAGTCTACTTTCTCCGACGCAAGTACGGAATGTTGGACTGCTCAACACTCGAGAACACGGAGCGCAAGTTTACCGCGGCAGTTCGGAAACGGATACGCGGAGAGGAGAGCGCACAATGGCAAATGTCGCTGCAGCAAAAGAGTACACTCCAGCTGTACCGAACATACAAAGAGGCCATTGCCCCGGAATCTTTGTACGATAACAGTGGTGGAAGTGGGCTACTGTTCGAGGCGCGCGCGGGAGCGCTTCGCACGCTGGCATATCGCAGCCGCTTTGACCCGAACATCGATTCAACTTTATGTAGAGCGTGTGGAGCAGAACAAGAGACAGTGGAGCACTTGGTACTGCAATGCCAAAAACTCTCACCCCGCCCGCCGGAGGCCACTACTCTCCCTCAGGCACTGGCCCTGACGGACAGGAATGCAAAAGCCGTTACCACCACAAAGACAAGGCTCCAACAGTGGTGGAAGTGGTGCCAGAAGTGAACTCTTTCGTGCCTTCGTTCTTCTTTTTTTTTTCTTTCTTTTTTTCTTTTTTTTTTTGTCGTTCTTTTTCTTTCCTTTTTTTTTCTTCATACCCAGGCTAGAACACACCATATGTGTCCACCCGCTACAAAGGGCAAAGCCACAAATCATCATCATCATCATCATCATCTTGCGGATGATGCCGCGCTCGCCGCGCCGTTAGCGCCGTAGACAGCCGCAGATGTGTTTGGAAAAATGCACACTGGACATTGTGCACGTGGTGACTGGAATCAAGGTACGCTGTTATGTATTGTTAATCGGGCTTTACACAGTGAGTGTTGTTCTCTGTAGCATATTACCGTCGAGATAGAGCCAAGCAGCGTGCTTAGGCGACTTCGTATGGCGCGGCGCGTTCATATCCCATGACCACGGCCGCTACATAAGTGCCATATGACGCATGTATTGTGCCGAGTACGTGATTTGCCGTGCTTCTCATTCTTTCTTTTGGCGCTCGTTTCTCCCACGGCCGCCTGGACCGGAGCGCGCCATGCTTCTTTCTAAAGGAAATACATTTCGTCGTCGTCTGCACTGCATAGCTATCTTCTGCGGTCGAGCGCTGTCTTAAGAGCATCACGTTGCTGGAAAACTAAATTGCGGTAATGATAATGCTGTAGACGTTTTCACCTAGCCGATGGTAGGCAACATTTTGGTGGGCACGTCTTTTTGCATTCTGAAGTTCCCACGATACGACAGTGATGTGAATACGACGTTCTTATTTAAGCGCAGGCCGCATGTAGGCGAAATTGAACGCGAAAGCGATGAGCGCGCGCTTGTCGCCTGCGAATTAGCTAAGGGTCGGTCGCGCAATGGCCACTTTCGTTTTGGTATCGCTTGTCGTTTTAGCGCGACAGCATGGAAGAACCCGTTTCGCAGTAATTCCGGTGTCGGCGGCGGTGTGTGTGTGTGTACGTTCGTGTGCGTCTGTGTATGCGCGCAGATATCGCTGTCGCATTTAACTCTTAAAGGCGAAGCTTAAGGGTCCCCCAATTTCCACCTCCATTATTGCGTGCATGCGGTTTGCCCTTTAAGATTCGAACTAATCTACCGGTTCGTTGGCTGAGCGGCTGCTGATAAGGCTTTCTGCGTCTAGCATATATGTTTTCATATGCATTTTCACATTGTCATACCACGTTGACTTCAGGCAAGTAATTTGTTTTTTAGTCTGCGTTGGGATTCCGTGTGTAATTTACCGTGTTTTTCAGAAACGTGCCGTACTGCTGCGTGCCTTACTGTAAGTCAACACCAAGGAATATTACGTTGCCTCGACGCCAAAGTGGCATTCCTTCCAGCAGGTAAAGCTCGCGCACTCAAGGCCGCAGCGTCCCAAGGGAAATACGCCAACCTCCTTTAAGCAGCGGAACCAACCTTCGGATCGTTTCCGCTATTCTGGAAGCACTCAGAAAAAAAAGGAGTTTTTAATAAATCTCGTGCTTTCCTTCGCATGTATACTTGTTACTGATATGCTGCACTTAAGAACACCAAAACAATTTTCTTAAAAAGTGACTCACGGGTGTTTTCGCTTCGGTCACCATCATCATGACAAGGACTGGCGCACACACACAAAAAATAAAGAATATAGCGATAGCCGCCATCCATTCTTTTATGTGCTTTTTGTGAACGTGGTGGAAGTGCTATGCTAACCCACGGTTACTCTACAGCGATATCTTCAAGGCGCCGCTATGCGCCGCAAACCTTCCCGCATAGAGCGCAAAGGAATGGAGGGGTAGTAGGCGCGCGCCGCGGTGCGGCGAAAGGAGTGGTCACGCCCCTTTCTGCAATTACGCCTCCTCCGTCCGAATGGGACGGCCGGAGCAACACCGCCGCGCGCCCCGATCCAGGTGGCCGTGCCGCAGCTGATTTCGTTCGCTCAAACCACGGCTGAGAGCAGCACGTTCGCTGCGCGCGAATGCGCTACAGTCACGTGGTTCTTTTTGTATTTCGCTGGCCTTCTTTGCAGCTTAGAAAAAGTGGTATACGTGAGACTTTCTTCATCGCAAATAATGCAGTGGGGGTTTCTGAAGACGCACTCGAACTTTGCAAGTCGCATTTCTTGCCTAAAGTTAATATTTAGCAATTTAGTTAAATAACACTAATTAACAAATTAATTAATTACAAAACAAAAATTCTGTAGTGCACAAGGTGACTGTCAGCAATTTGCAACTGATTTCACTCGCCTGCCTCCAAGGGCGTCCGCAGAACTTTTTGCAGGGGGGTGCATACGCAGGGGGGGGGGAGCATTCAGCACTGGCAGCATTTCTTAAACTGCCGTGACATGACAGGCAAGATTAGTCAGTAGTTTGTAAGTTGCGAAATTGAATGGCAAACCTGAAGGCCAGGACCTGAGTGTGCTGGTCAAGCTGTGTAGCTTATCGCAACTGCATAGAAAAATATTATCCGAAATTCCAAGGGGGGGGCAGCTGCCCCCCCCCCCCCCTTGCACCCCCCTCCGGACGCCCATGCCTGCCTCTAATATTGTTTTTAAAACTTGGCTAAAGGTAGCTGGGACACCCTGTATATGTAAACAACACACGAAATTACACAGTTGAAAGTTGCGCTTTGTCCCATTAACCTCTAGTCTGTCTCTTAGTCTTCTTCAATGTCAACAGGGCTTCATTGTATTTGTTTCAAACAGCAGATATTCAAAACTTTGTCTGATTATGGTCATGGGCAGTTTTTCTTAATGCGCACAGTGGAGGTGCGTGGCCAGTAATGATGTAATCGCAGTGTTACACATTGGTCACTTCCACATTTCAGCAAGCAGGATTAAATAACATTACCACCTGATGTAAATTCTCCACACTAGGGTATGTTTCCTGAGCAAGACGATATGTAGTTACATGGACGTGATGTTGTAGACGCAGCGGTGGTGAATCAGTGGAGCGCCCACCTGCAGTGCGGAAGGGTTTCTTTCTACTGAGGAGAGTATACATACCTCAGTTAGTATGGATGCGTAGTAACTGGCGTACTACTCGCGCTATTCATTACTACCGCAACTCGGTGCTTGGTGGGCTTGAGCTTGCTGGCTTCATTGCAAGGAACAGTTCGGACAAAGGGAACCGAAGAAACAGACTGGACTCCAGCCCTTTCTTTCATTTCCCTCCCGTTTTCCTCCTGCACTTTTAAGATTGGGGAAGTGACCCAAGCATAGATAAACACGCTGCTAAAACGAAGACATTAGTCAGAATGTTCTCTGCAGCGACATTCCCTGTTCAACAATCTTTTGGGCTGTCGGATATGAGCAGTCACGAATGGTGGGTGTCTATTTGCCAGTGTCCATGAATTACCGATGTTGTTTTGTTGTTATCAACACTTTTTTTTTCTGCATGTTTTTGTGTGCTGTATACTAATATTTAACCTGTAAATGTCCTTGATACAATCAAACCTGGCTGCAAATCTTCAACTAAAAACCAAGTTTTGGATATAACAATGTAATTTGAGTTATCCTTAAAATCCCGTCAGAAATACATATACTTGAAACTTCCTCTTATCTCAGTAAAGTTATCTTTTAAACGGACATAAACTTATATTCCAGACAAAACAAAACAAGGAGGAGTTTTCCGGAAACAAGGAGGAACTTTCCGCGAAATGCTCGTGTGACCTTGCGAGGCCTGGTGAATAGCATTCTCTCGCATCGAAGCATTCTCAGCGGCCTCGGTGGGAAAAGTCACAAACCAGTGCGAAGTCCCAAGCGAGCTCTCGATTCGGACAAATTGTTGCGTCATTTCTATGACGCGCGTGTTGATGAGCAGAGTGTAGCCTTTTGCTTAATGAAGCAGAAGGTGGACCTCCTTTCTCCAAACCATTCATAATCGCACGGAACTTCAACTGTGCTGAAAATTTAGTAACATTCTTTTTTCTGAGCAATATGGGTGGTAAGGATGCGTAATATTTAAAACAAAGTAAATTCGGATGGCCTTTCAACTTGGTTCTGGCGAAGTGCCTGTTCTCTCATCCTCTCTTTCCACGTACAAATGCTGATTGGGCATCATGGGTAATGAATGAATGAATTCTCACAGACACGACGACTTGGTTCCCGGCTCCTGGTTGCAGCAGCAGCAGCGGCACTTGGGCCAAGAAATCGAGCACGAGAAGGGGCCATGCTGGGCACCGAGCAGCGCCACGACGCGGCGGCAGCGGTGGTGCCCTCGCCGGGCCTCAACATGGAGCATGGCTTCCTCAGGAAGATCGAGGAAAACCAGATCCAGCGGCACTACCAGGTAGGATTTCAAGTTCACCATCATGAAATAAGGAGCCTGTCTTGCCATCAATGGCATTATCACCTGGTGGTATGTGTGCAAGCTTTTTTTTAGGCAGGACAGATTACTTTTGTAAGATTGATGTAACAGTCGAGCTTCTGTAGTCTTAGCATACGAACGCTATGTCGAGGCGAATACTTTGCCGCTGCAAAAGTCCAATTACCAGAAACTTGTTAATTGACTTTTAATTATTGGCTTGAAGGAAGTTGTTTATATCGGAAAGCAGTTGGCCGTCACTATTTATGGCATATTCATTTTTTTATAAATCACAGTAGTTGCACGAAATTTGATATTCATAATGCACTTTTAATGGGGACACTGAAACCGAGCAGGTGCGCAGGAAGCGCGGTCGTTCTGTTATGAAATACCTGAATTATGTTGGCAAAGAAGTGACAAAATTTCTGTATTTCTGTAAAAAATATATATTGTATAAAAGGCACCTTGTAAAACGGTTGCAGTATTAGACTCCTTGGTACATTAGTGGAACAAAGTGAAGTAAGAACGTCAAGCACTGCAGACTAATTACACAGGAGTAAATTGCAGCGCTGTCGCATTGGTCAAACAGGCCAATATATGTGCGACTGTTCGAACGGGGCATGCGTGCACGCCCGAGGGCTCGGTTACCACTCTGGCTGACCATTGTAAATAAATTGAGTCGACAACCCGGTCCTGGGGAAGTGGACGCCCTAGCAAAACTGCTCAAAGATTTCAGCTCACTCATTCAGTTGTTACGTGTTATCGCATGCGTACAGCAGTTCGTCCACAGCGCGTCAAGAAGGCGCCCTTTCTGCAGTGGACCCCTCACAACTTGGGAGCTTCAAGACGCCGAACACTACTGGCTATGAGACTTGCAAGACCAGTTCTTCAAAGCCAAAATCCCGATTTCTCGAGGAAGGAAAAAGGCTGCCATTCGGTACTTCGCCTGACTCCATTCCTGGATGCAGAAGGACCACTACGTGTCGGCGGGCGGCTCAACTCGCTCAACGCCAGCACTGACATTCGGCATCCCATTCTTTTGCTGCCGACCGCAAGTTCACAGCGCTAATTGTTCAAGCTGCTCCTGCCTGCACTTTTCAAGGGGGTATTGAGCTCACGCTGACTGAACTCCGGGCAAGATTCTGGGTGTTCAAGAGATGGAACACCGTAAAGACTGTGGTTTCGTAATGTTTACCTAGCCGAAAACGGTGACTGACAGCAGTGTCTGCCCCAGTAGCACCATTGCCGCCACAGCGAATAACAGAGGCTCACGCATTTTCCGTTATTGGCGTCGACTATTGTGGCCCCTTTACGTTCGCACAGCTGGGACCTCGAACAAGTCCTACATACTACTTACATTTTCATGCGCTGTGACACATGCTGTCCACCTCGAGCTTGCATCCAATATGACAACTGCGACCACGTTTCTTGCTTTTCGTTGGTTTGTTGTGCGACGAGGGGTTCCAACAGTGGTGTACTTGGACGACACCCAGACCTTTCATTCTTGTACACGGGGCTTCAAAGCGCTCACCCCTGCTCTACAGGAATATGCCACCACCACGTGCATACAGTGAAAATTCATTGCAGAACGAGCTCCTTAGTGGGGCGGATGGTGGGAGCGCCTTATTCGATCCACTAAAGACACTTTGAAGCGGACATTGAGGTGCAACAGCCTGGACGCGGAGGGCCTCATGACAACATTATGCAAAGTTGAAGCCGTCGCTAACAGCAGATCCCTGACGTAGCTGGAAGATGACCCCCAAGAATTGCAGTTTAACTCCCGCGCAGTTTCTAATGGGAAAACGAGCCATCGCCATGTTGGAGCTGGGTACTACAGCAGAGATATCGACTCTCACTGAGCTACTACGACGTGCTCGGTACCGGTAGCGTATCAGCACGGAGCTTAACGGAGATGGAAGAGTGCATATTTATTACAGCGCCGATCAGTGCACTACCACCCAGACCAAGCTTCATCACCGATTCACGTAGGCGACGTTGTGATAGTGCACGAAGACAACACTTCTCTGACATTCTGTAAACTCGGGCGAGTGATGTTGCTGCATCCCAGATGAGACGTAGTAGTCAGAGCCTACTCCGTGCTTTTGGCAACTTGCCAGGTGGCGAACCTCCCAGTCCAAAAGCAGCAAAATGACTTGTATCATGTTTGCCCCCCTTCCCCTCCCCGCCTCGGAGGATGTCGAAACTAAAGTGGGCTTGTGGGAGACGCTAGAGACTAATACGAAGTGGAAATTCGGAGCTAGCCCTTGCGCAGCAAAGATGTCTTCGAGATCTATGACCACGGTCCTTGTTTATTACACTGGACATGCATTTGACGATTGCAATCAGCTGTTTGCGAGAGCAATAAATTTGAAGCGTACAACCAGACCAGCACAGAAAAGAACACGTAACACACACGTGCGCTAACTTTCAACACTGTCTTGAGACCCGTGGAATGGAATATATAAGGGCACACGTGACCTTACATGACACCGGCGCAGAGGCAAAATATGGCACAATCACTGAAATCACAGCTACTAACATAGTTCTTTGGAAGATTGCCGGCTTTGACACACATTTATCACCTAAAATATCAATCTTTTCAGCCTTAATTATTTCACGTGTGAACCTGCTTCTGCTTCTTGTGAAATGGTGCATTTCTCAAAGATTTTTGCGCAGTTCTTTTTCATGCTGTGACCTACACTTAGGTCAGTATTGGAAATAACACCAGGATCATGGTGTGATGGCATTGATGATCCTGGTGTTATTTCCAATGCTGACCAAAATGTAGATCACAGTGTGAAATATGCAAAAATGCAGTGCAGTTGAACTCCTCAATAATGAAAACCCTCAAGAACGAAATTCTCGCGCCAACGAAGAGATCTGTCGTCCCCGCCGAACGTCCATAGAGTTCAATGCATTTGCTCCCTCTTGACAGTTAAAAGGTCTTAAAAAGCACTCCCGCAATAGCGAAAGTTTCAGGTAGTGATTGGCAACATCTTTTTCAACCCATGAGCTAGTTGATAATGCAGAAGTTCGAAAATTGCAGCACCGCTCATTCGACAAGTCGGGCACATACGTTTCCGCCAACAAGCACTGGTGCGACCATTGCTGTTTACTTTCGGTTGGATGATGATGATAGCAATGAAACCTGCCTTTTTTTTTTTTTTTCGCCGAGGGCAGTCTTTTGCTAACGCCTCTGTTGGCAACTACGTTGGCACATGACATTTCAAGTGACGACACCCACAAAATGGACGTCATGCCAACAGACATTTTGTAGACTGCTGAACTGCTTGCGGCCGCGCGTCTTTACGTGTGCACGCTGAGATATCCCCAGTTTCGCATATGTGCGGTGTTGTTTGGCCTTTTGGAAAAAAATGCCACCTCCTACTAAAAGGCGTAAGTTTTTGACGCTTCAGGAGAAGTCTAGGATTATCGCTGAAGCTGCAAAAGGCAGAAAAAAATTTCACCATCTCCCACTAAAGGGAACCATGTGGGGATGCGAAGGAGCCCATGGGTCGACTTAAAGTTCCGTTTATCATGGGCACCTTGCCCGATGTTAACACGTCCTTGCATGTGGAGCACACCATGAATTCACTGTAGTTGCTGTTGCTCGTCCCGAACTCTTGTTGGAGCACGCCACGCGGGTTCATCGCGCGTCTGCACAATCTTGTTTCCCGACGCCATCACGTGATAGCTGAGAGAGTGTAAGGGGGAGATGCCACAGCGTCTTACCCAGCCCCTTACACAGGCCCGAACGTGCTAGCGCGTACCAGCACGTTCTGACTAGGATACAACGCGTTGGTTCATCGCACGTCTGCAGAATCTCGTTCGCCAACGCCATCACATGATTGCTGAGAGAGTGTAAGGGGGAAAGGCCACAGCGTCTTACCCAGCCCCTTACACAGGCCCGAACGCGCTAGCGCGTGCCAGAACACGTGGTTTTGTCTGCGTTACGCCAAGCTAGGACAGCATACGGCAGCCCGGGCCCCTAAAGTGCTCTGCACGTATCATCATCAAGGCGGTCGAAGAACAAGACGAAGAAGACTTCTCCTTGGCGCGAGCGCATGCTACAGATGGCTATGGTAGGTTTAGAAAGCGGACGGTCACCAATGGAACTACGGACAAAGCCCAGCGCAAAAGCTGCTTCGCATCTAAAAAAGGCGGATATTGCAGAGGAGTTCAGCATCCCGTGCGGCTAGGTGTCTACAATTCTCAAATCGAAAGAGCATAACGGCGGCACTTGCGGAATGGCGCACGTGCACAGCACAGGACGGTGGCCTGTCTGCGAATATGCCGACAAAGCCGTTTACCATTGTTTCCTCGACAAGAGAACGTGAAGCAGAGCATGATCAGCGACTTTAAATAAATTTTGGTTGTGCGAAGTAATTAGTGTGCGTATTTTTCTATTTTCGCAAGAACGAACAGAAATCGCTTCCCCGTTGATTTCGTTATTGAAGGGTTCGACTGTATATCCGTTGTGGCATTCGGTGGTCTATAAAATGCGTATAACATAAAACTGTGACCCCAACAAGCGATTTGAATAGCAGGCATTTGACATCAACTACGTTGTCCAATAAAACAGCCTGAACACAATCTTTAATTAAAATCGCCACGCTACCACCACTAGCTTGCTGGTCCTTACGGAATACTTTATAAGAAGGAGGAAAAATGGCGTTATCGCATATCTCCTCATTCAGCCAGATTTCTGTCAAAACAGTTAAATGAGGATCATACTGTAGTAGCAAAATGTCGAAGGACTAGGTTTTGTTTTTGACACTGTGGGCATTTACTTTCAACATTTGGACTCTTTTACGAGCATCAGAGGCATCGTGTCAGTCGCGAGATAATGTAGATGTGTTATCGCACTGATCGTTCCAGGTGTGTGGATGGTATGTCTTTTACAGCTTTAACAAGCTTGTTTAGTGTTTCATTCCCCCCCCCAAAAAAGTATTCTTTATCAACTCTTAGTCTGTAGTGGATAAGCGAGACCTTCTTCCCAAGTTTCTTTTCATTCTTCGCGCTTCCCCAGAGTAGTTTTTGTTTTCTTAACGTTGATGCTGAATGGTCATTTTAAATGAATATTGTACTGCCTTTTAACTTCTTCACGTTTGCAAAGATTGCCTTTGTTTCATTGAAATCCTGGTGGTAAATGATCACTGGGCGCTTGCCTTTGCGATGTCTAAGTCGATGAATGTGGCCAATGGATTTACATTTCATGCCAAGTTTATCTTCGAATGTACCTTTTACACCTTTGTCTTTAAGTGAAGTTTCTGTTTGATCGGATGATTCGAGTATTCCATGAATTATCATATTAGATCGTCTACTTTGGTCCTCCCCAATGGGCAACCAATAACTTTGGGACGTCTATCGGACCACTTTACTGGACATTACGTACATCCGGCGGATGCACGACAAATACCGTGGGACGTTCAACGGGACGTCCGCAGGACTATATGGCGCAAAGGAATTGAACATCCCGAGTTAATCCCACCGTGCGTCAAAACCGGATATTCGGACGTGCTTGGACGTATGTAAATTCAGTAAAAATCTTACCCGACGTCCAGAAAACGTCCGTGGAATGACCCATATGCTGGACACAGTGAGGCTTTTGGTCATTATCACGTGCAGAGCTGGACTTTCTGTGTATTTTTGGCACCTTCAGGATATGATATCCTGAAGGTGCCCAAAAATCCACAGAAAGTACAGCTCTGGACGTGATAATGACCAAAAGCCTCACTATAAATCCAGCGGGGCACCAATGGGCTCATTGCAAATACAGCTCAAAAATCGAGACGCAGACAATAAAAGTAAGGACACAAACAAGTGCTTCTTTGTGTCCTTACTTATCTTCTACACACCACTTATATCCAATTTCCATGTAGAATTCACATCGGTTTACTACTGAACAAATAATAAATCTGAACATGCAAAGGATGAACACGTACTTCATAAATGACGTTTAGTGTATGGCGCGCAAATAATCATGCTTTTCAGAAACAATAAATTATCCAATGATCTTGTAAAAGCGGCTTTATTTATGAATAAAGCGCACCGAATGTGGCACAAAATACGACAGAAGGTGACCGCACAAGGTGAAGCTGATTGACGCAGCAGCAACATAAATTCAAGTTCTGCATGAATGCACTCCAGGTCCCGTCAAAGAAACTGCGCTGGCTTTCACACAAGCTGGCGTGGTCTCGGGCCTCATGTCTTGTACAAACAGCGGTGAAGAAAAGCTGCATACAAGAAGAAGCAAGTAAGCTAGGTATAATTTACAACAAATAATTGAGCACCAAGTCATTCTAAAGACAGATTTCCAATTACAGATGTGCACAAATGCTGTCATGTATTTATTAACGACAATCATAACTACTCACAAAGCGAGGCACCTGTTGTAGAATCGTTGCACTATTTGTCAGCGACAGGCCGGCATGGTTGTAAGCAAGCAAGCAAGCAAGCAAGCAAGCAAACACTCGCTCGCACGCATACACCCACCCACACAGGAGCTGTAACCCGCAGAACAAGATGACCGACCTGGAATAGGGCGAGTAAGTCTGGCTTACGATTCGCAACGGCGCGTCCTCCGTATATAGTTTCGTGTTCGACCAAGATTCAACCACCAGCAAAGAACTGTCATATTTAACGTCTTAATCACAAGACAGCTAAAAAGTTCCAGCAGTGACGACGAAAAGTCAGGCGCACTTAATTTCACTTACCGAAAGAAGTAAGTTATCCGAATAGCTGCTTGCTAGCTGCAACGAAGGTGGCGAGCAGATCCGGCCATTGTTGTAACGAACCGTCGGCGAATACACACAGTAGAGCTTCTTTCACGAAACACTGATGGAAAATATGCGGCAATGGCATGAGCACAGTTACTTGATGCCAGATAACAGTCAGTGAACCGTACAGAAAAGCTGGCAACGCTACACAAAATGCGAAACGATGACGTCGAGCTGCTGCCACTGCAAAACGACGCGACGACGCCAACGGTGCCTCCGCAGTCGCCGGTGCACGATCGCGAAGGACACGTTTGAACATGAGTGCCGCCGAACCTGATTGCACGGTGAGCCGGGTGGTGCGCTGCGTGCGTGCTCGCGTTTTGCCGGTTTTGCTCCTGTTGTCAGTCGCTGCTGTGCGAGCGTGCTGCTAGAGTCGTTGTGAAACCAATTATTTTCGGGGTTTGGTCGGCTGCGTTATTTGTTTGAGTAAAACCGACGGTAACCGCTCTTTTGACATGCCGTTTTTGTATATTGGCCCTTTTCGAGAAAACATTCGAAGAATCACTGAGATAGTCGTTGTGCACTCGTACTTACAGACAAAATGTCTAAAACATGTCTCGAAGTAGGCGTTATGAACTTCTTTGGTAAAATAGGCTCTGGCTATGCCGTACCTGTTGAAAATGCTACAAGCACATTTGAGGAGCGAATGCTATAATAAATAAATACATATATATATATATATATATATATATATATATATTAGGTCTTGTAGACTAAGACGTTTTTTAGAGGTTTTGTGTTTCGTGGGAAGAAACTGCAGTAGACAAGTTTACGTGCGTCACCCATTCACCTTTCTCCTAAGCACGTAAATAATCGCGAGAAATGCCACGAATTCAATGCATACATGCTCGCAATCCGTGGATTATTTCCTCAATCACATATTTTCCGAAACATAAAAATTAGCAGTGGTTTCCCTATGTTGCAAAATCAGTTTCACGCATTGTCAGATGAACTAGCGTGTTGCGGTTTGCATCCAAACAGCTTTGAAATGTCCGCACGGCCATCTCCTGTCGACGTCCTCTTGATATCCACGCCTGGATTATTGAAAACGTCCACGTGCTATATTCTTAGGACGTCTGTCGGAAGACCTTTTTTTCGACATCCAAAACGCGACGTCCTCTGCACGGCCCGTGAACCACCGTTCTGGGACGTGGACATTCGGCTCTTCTTCGGACGTCGTCAGGATATTCGTTGTCCATTGGGTCCTGATCTGCAAGTTTTTTTGCTTGAAAGTTTATGATACACTCTGCCGACTGTGTACGCACTAACCGGTAGGCGTAGGATGAACCACTACGGAACTCTGGGGATTTTCCGATATTCACCGATTTCAATTAAACTTTCAACATATGTTCTCATCGGTACCCTGATAATATGTGCCAAATTATACAACCATAAGTCATTTAGTTTTTTAGAAAACGAATTTTAAAATTGGTAGCCAATTCTGGAATCACGCCTGGAATCACGCGATGTGTACGTGACACATCGTTTCTACCCCCTCTTCTACCCCGCCTCACCCAGCAGACGGAAGCTGTGCGCGCTTTGTTCTTCGAGGCGACGACGACGCTAGCACAGTTGTTGCTTTTTGTTTGTTGCATGTGGTAAAAAACGATTGGTGGAGGCAGGTGTGTTGCTTTCCGCGCGGTAGAATCATCACTTCGTGACGTCATCGTCTACCTGGTCTACCCTGCTGAAGTATTGCTTATTTAAAATTATTGACGAGCCTCCACCCTAGCTGTTATAAGACTGTAAATACTATTTGAAGACGGCATTATCTCAATATGGTCGAAAATGCACCGTAGTTTCCTTTTAAAGGGGTACTGACTAAAAAATTGTGGCCTCTCGTTTTTTTTTTTTTTTTTTTTTTGCTGCAATGTGTTGCTGGTGGCCTGTTAGTCATAACACGGCACATCGTTTGCTGCAGCGCGCGACAGATAATTAATTATAGGCTCCTCATTGCCGACCAGTGTCAGTTTTCGTTTCAAAAACGACAAGCAGGGGTGCAACAGCTGCGCCAATTTGATACAATTCCTTATTTTTGCGCCAAGATGAGCCAAAAGCGTGAAATTTGTTGAAATTGCGCCACGCTGCACCAAAATGCCCGACCAGCTTCAAGATTTTCTCAGTTGCGCAAATTTTAGCCAGAAATGCCTCGTTGGTCATTTGCAGTGCGGTCATCATCATCCAATACAGCCGCGCAGACCCTAACGCTAACCCCCCAGCGAAAGAAAAGACAAAAAGTCAGTTTCACGGTTTCACCGCGAGGACGAAGCAATGAATGCGATAGCAACAGATCGTAATGTGATACGAAGTGAGGCTGGCAGCAAACTCTTTTGTATCCGATCTCGCGTAACAAAACGTTGGTGTAAGAGAATACGCCGCTCCAGGGAAAGATGCTCTTTCTGCACAGTGTCTTCGCATTGAGAGCGCAGCACGCAGAAGGGTATACGATGGGTATACGAGCCGCTCGCTGATGGCTGCCAAGATGGCGCGCGCGCCAGCGATCGCGACCTTGCAGGGGCGTAGCCAGAAATTTTTTTGGGGGGGGAGGGGGCGGTTCAACCATACTTTATGTATGTTCGTGCGTGCGTTTGTATGTGTGCGTGCCTATATACGCAAGCAAAATTGAAAAATTTCGGGGGGGGGGGGTTTGAACCCCCCCACCCTCCCCCTTGGCTACGCCCCTGCGACCTTAGAATCGAAGTTCAATTTTGCTTCTCGAGTGACCCCCCCCCCCCCTCGCGTCTTTTCATGCTCGTTCAAGACGGGCGGCGCGTTTCCTCTCTGCTTCGACGGCAGGCCTCCCAAGCAGAGTGGTGTTATCGCATGCGCCTTCCGAGCGACGGAGATGGGCCGCATCGTTTGATCTCTGCTTCAGCCGCGTTCGACTCGCCCGCACTCGCGCGCTTTTACCCGCAGTAGAACTACTATGCGCGAGGGGATGTTATCAATTTGGACTTTATACGGAACATGACGGCAAGAACCTGTCGAGAGTGTCCATATAATTGCTATCGCAATAAAAAAGGGCAGTGGTTCTTAAATTTCCTGATGCTTGTTTTGCTGCAGTACACTGGTGTCCTGCGGAAAGGCGTACAGGGGTTTAAGAAGGGGCTATTAGTACTAGCTCTCAGGGACACAGCACGTTTTGTTCTTTAATTACTCATTCTTGCACGCGTGTGTAATTACGATAGTATGATAGCCGGCGTCTAAAAAATTATTGGCAATCATTTGGAGCTGCTGTGTATGGCGTTTCTGCAGTGTTGAGAAACAAATAGACAAAAACTTACACCAGTTTTATTTTTCTCCACCCCCACTTGCTCCTGCTTTACGAATCTCCCGAATTTCGAGATTGCCAGGTTCGCAGGTCCACATTAGCATTTGCAGTGCCTGTCGAATTATTTGACAGGTCCTGCAAATGCTAATGTGGACATAGTCATTGTTCGCACTGTGGGGTTGCTTGACGCACTGTTTTTGTTAAAATAGCAGTGTTCATGTGCACTGTGCACGTGTTAGCTGATGTTGAATGGTTTTACGTATTTTTGTTTTCTTTTCTAAAAGTAAGCCTTCTTTGTTATACTGCTCCAAATTTGAGATTTTGGGCTAAAAAATCTAGGTTTTTTTCCGTAACTTGCTCCAAATCCGCATTTTTGTGCCGCAAAAGCAACATTTTGCTGCTCCAAGAATTGCTCGAAATCCTATTTCAGCTGTTGCACCCCTGCCCTACACGACACAGCGCTGCGTGTCCGCTTCTTGCTTCCTCGTCTACGTGTTTTGCGCTGTTAGCTGCAATGAATCTACACCAACTCGCCCAGTTTTCCATCCTACTTAGTCCTATTTTTGTTTACTTTTTGTGCTTATACCAGCAAGTCCATATAGCAATGCTAGTTGTTTCTATATTGCTTTCAGTGTTTCGGCTTCAGAAGCATCAAATTGAATGTTCATGTGCCTAATATATTTCTAACGTGAATCCTTACCACCTTGGTCAAGTTTCTGTTGTAAAAAAATTAAGCTCTTGTTGTAGCTTGTCTGTCTGTCAAAGAATGGAAAGATGCACTGGATGCTTTCCCACATAGCCACAGTATCGCTTGCATCTATTCCAAGCTCAGAACTTAAGTTAGAAGGACCTTTGAAGCTTTTACGATATTCGCGTTCTCGATTCTGTGCCAGGCTCTTTTCATGCAAGGTGTGTGACTGGGCTAGTTGGTTTTCCATAGCTACGTAAACAGCACAGGAGAGACACACAGACAAGGGACCATAGGTCGGCAAACTCACTCATGAGTCGACTCGCTCAGACTCGGATCAAGCCGTTAGTCTGAGTGAGTCCGGGTGAGTAATATTTTGGTGAGTTTGAGTCTGAGTGAGTCCGGTCGAGCAAAATTTTAGTGAGTATGAGTTCGAGTGAGTCCGGTTAGAGAAAGTTTTGGTGAGTCTGAGTCCGAGTGAGTCCTAAGGGCAAAATATATTCCATGAGTGAGTCTGAGTGAGCTTCACATTTTTTGCCGACCTCGCCTACGCAAGGGACAGACGAGGACTGGCACTGTTTACTTCCAACTAAAACGATACATGAAAAAAGAAAAGAAGATAGCACACGTGATCACAGCTTATTCACCTGTGCATGAAGAGAGGAAGTGAACGGGAACCAAGATAACAGCAAAAAAACCAAATGGACTTATGTCCAGCTTATATGTGTAGAAGAATTCAGGTAATCTTCTTCTTTGTCAGTTAAAGCAACGGAAGGTTTACTGATGCAGTTGCCTTTAGCAATAGCTGCAGCCTCACCGTGTTATCCTGCTAATGCCAAGCTAGAGTCTTTGTGTGGTCGAATGCTGGAGCGTGTCCGCATTGAGAACCATGAATTGCGAGAAAGCCCTCAGTTTCTTTCTGTGCTTAACATCTACATCAACTAGGGAGGTTGCTTATGTGTGAACGACTTCAATGAGTGGCAACTTGTGTGTATCGATCTTCATGAATATATATTGCCAACATATCTTTCATAGCCTTGAAAGCAGATGGCAGGAGTCGTGCTTAACAACCGCAAGCCGTACAATATCCAGCTTGTCTGGTGCGTTGTTGCATGGGACATCGTTCTGGTGAACACTTTTTCATTTTCAGATTTGTTATACTTTGATCTGCTGGTGTTCTGGCGAACTTGATTCGTGACTGCATGACTGACTGCATACATTGCGACAGGTGTGTTTTGCTTTCTTTTCGCATTTTTTATTGCAGTGCATTGTAAACAGGAAATTGAATCCGCCACAAAATGCTGTCATTTGTGCAGGCACACAGGTTCACTTTCAGCCACACCAAAGATTCATTAATGTCTCTGTGTCTTTTGTTATTCTTCTTCGTGGACAGTTTAAGGAGGACGTGATGAAGCGAACTGAGACTGCCAAACTGGCGCGTCGAGTTGGCCTGCCAAACAAATCGTCCAAGCCGACCATTGAGATATACCGGCCTCCTGGTGAGTGGATTTTTTTTTGTCAGAGAAAAGATTCGTAGTGCCATACTGGCTACAACACCAAGCAATGAAATGTGGTGGTTACCATTTGTAGAGTTTTAACACCCACTCAGCGTCATGCTCTCATATCACACACTGGTGGATGGTTCCGTTAGGTATGATTTTGTACATAGTGCACAAGCTGCACTAGGGATCACTGGCACAGTAACAATGCGAGTTATTTGTTTGCATATAGTATCGTGCCGCCGGCTTTTAAAAGGTAAAACATTTCCTAACAGGTTTAAAGAAGGTTGTTTATGTTGTGAAAACTGCTGTAATGTTCAACAGTCTCAGAAGAGAACAAAGCTTTGAGATAGGTAGCGAGGCACTGGAAACGGTAAAGGAATAGATCTACTTAGGACAAATAGTGATCACAGATCCGAATCATGAAACTGAAGTAACTGGAAAAATAAGAAGTGGGGTGCAGCGCATTAGGCAGGCATTCTGAGATCATGGATTGTAGTTTACCAGTATCCTGCAAGAGGAAGGTACTGTATAACAGCTGCATCTTACCGGTACATACCTGTGGGACAGAAACCTGGAGGCTTATGAAAAGGATTCAACTTCAGGTGAGGATGACACAGCAAGCCATATAAAGAAAAATGATGAGAGCAGAGGGGGTCAAAGACATTTCAGTCGAAAGCAAAAAGAAATGGGCATGGGCATATAGCGAGCAAGCAGGATAACCGCTGCTCATGAAGACTAACAGACTGGATTCCAAGAGAAGACAAGTGCTCGATGGGGAGCCAGAAAGCTACGTGGCCATATGAGATTAAAGGAGTACTGACACAAAATTTTGAAGGCGAGCTCATTTGTGAGGTAGATATGTGTGGATACACACGCATAATCTACAAAATATCAACGGCTAGTATAACCTGGAACATATTTGAAATAAGTTTTATTGTATGCTTTGTGCAACTGCACGCGACACGCTCCACCTTATGACATCGACACCAACTTGGTTTTAATGTAAGGAACCAACAGCCACCTGCATCATGAGTTTGTGTTGGCTGCCATGATCCTTGCGAGCACTTTCTCCTAGCAGACCTTTTCAATCGAAAGAGGGGGCACCTCTCCTTTGTGGACTTGCACGGGAGTAAAAAGGCTGACATCCTTGACTTGGCAGTGCATTTTTGGGACGTTTATAACACCCTAGAGTGGATTATAGCAGCACCCAGGAAACCTGCATTGGAAAGAGTTGTCAATGCGGTGCACATGTGCATGAACATGGTTTTATGTGCTCACGTAGCCAGCTATATTTGCATGAAAAACCATTCTGGGTCCCACCTCACTCGGTGGTCTTTGAAAGTGAAACTGCGACTAGGTGCTATAAAACCGCCTGCAAATAGTTCACTGTCGCGCGCTCAAGCAAACAAGGTTCCCAGCCGTGATAAGTGGGTCATTCGCTACTTATTGCAACAGAAAAAACAAGATGTAAAATTTTTGTGGCAGTACTCCTTTAAGAAGTTTGCGGGGATACCATAGTTGCAGCAAGCACGGGACCAGGTTAATTGTAGAAGTGTGGGAGGGCCCTTTGCCCTGCAGTGGCCGTAGACATGCTGGCGATGTTTATGTTTGGAAGGAATGCTTTATGCATGAAACAATTAACAGACTTTGGGCATTGGTGTCTGCAACTGCAACCCTCTCTTTTTCTTTTACCTCTGACACTCCGCCACATCTTGGCTGTCTTCTGTTCTATCCGGATGCCTTCCGTACCTTTGGCTGTGGAACCTCAGGCGTGAGGGTTTCTGGTGAGAAGTTATGCCTCTTTACTTTTTCACTCTATTGCAACTACTAACAGCCTATTTACGTGACTACTGGTGTGAGATGCTACTTTAGGAAAGTGAAAACAAGTTTGTCTGAACTCGAGCAAATATTTGAAGGGACACTAAAGGCAAATATCAAGTCGATGTGAACTTTTGAAATACCATTCCGGAAACCTCTTAGGGCTTGTTTCGTGCCAGGAAAAATGCTTAGCTTAATTGAAAGAAAATCACGTTTCAGTGGTCCACATACCGCTAGTTCAATTCAAACCGCACCCCTCTGAAGGACTCGTGACGTAAGCACTCCCCAAAGCTGCCTTTAGTGGGCGCCGCCATGCCAGCACTTAATTCTCTGGAAATTGCGCCTGCATCCGGACCGCACAGGTAGGATACTTCCTGTTATGCTTGTTTTCGTATACTGTGCTGGTCGTTGCTGCTTGCATAGTAATGCAATGTTTTCCACGGGTGGAATAATTCAAACAAAGTGCTCGATACTCGGGCATTGCTGTGTAATGTCAGGAATTAAGTTGTAGGAGACCCGGGTGTCACTGCTGTAGTACAGCCACCCCACGTGTGTGTGTGTGTACGCACGCCTGTGTATTTGTGCTGGCGCTGTTCGGTGATCCTCTGTTTATGCCGCTGGTGCACTGTGCTGCCGAAATGAGACGCGGCCAACTATACCATGAAATCTGTGCGCACAGCCTTCACTTGTGTGATCCGCCGTCCACTTCGGACCAGTGCTTATTTCCTCTGAGGAGTTCATGTGGAAGGCCCCCGACGACTCAGTTGGCTTCGAGGCACGCAGAGGGAGGGACTGTTCACAAAAGCAGCCTCAATAATGATGTGTAGCTGTTCCTATTAATACAGCTTTAAAGCCTTAAAACCACATTCTTTATTCTACCATTTCCATTTCTCTTACATGGATAG